>NC_143509.1:84371615-84634115 GCF_031878675.1 Megascapheus bottae | reverse complement strand
GACTGCATTAGTTATGAAACAATTAGCATAGAACTGATCCCCCAATTCTAGGGGCCACAGTCTAATTGCATGCCCCCCGCCCTGTGGGTGGAGCAATGACCTATTGGCCGGGAAAACAATTGGAGCTACTAAAATTAATAAGGATCAGGCAAATACAAGTTTCAAATACAGGTTTCTTCATGATCTCCCTGCAGTATGCCCATGGGAATGACCCGATCAGGGCTCCCAAGTCTTTTATCAATTCCTAATAATTTGTATATTTGTGCTATTGAGATAAGATTGCTTTTTCTAGAAACAGTGGTTTTCCTTTAACAACCTTTTTGGTAAAAGATGCCCAGGTATAGTGATTTCATTTTTGCCCCCCCTCATTCGGGAGAAGCCACAAAGGATGTTATTTCACATCTTGTCACAGCCTTTTCTGTTCTGGGAAAACCTGTTAAAATTAAAACAGATAATGGTCCTGCTTAT
Organism: Megascapheus bottae; assembly: GCF_031878675.1. Taxonomy (NCBI): domain Eukaryota; kingdom Metazoa; phylum Chordata; class Mammalia; order Rodentia; family Geomyidae; genus Megascapheus; species Megascapheus bottae. Next base: position 84,633,647 of record NC_143509.1, on the reverse strand, counting down.
GTTAGTACAAAATTTAGACAGTTTTGTGAAGCGCTTCACATTAATCACATTACAGGAATCCCCTATAACCCACAAGGTCAAGGAATTGTTGAGAGAGCCCATCAAACGCTAAAAACTTGGCTTACGCGGCTTAAATCCACTTCTTTATCCTTTGCTTCCCCCCGTGATCGATTAAGTCATGCACTCTTTGTGTTAAATTTTCTGACTTTGGATAATAACGATCATTTGGCTGCAGACGGCCACTGGCACCCTTCGCCTATGGTGATGTGGCGAGACCCCCTCACTAATAACTGGAATGGTCCAGATCCAGTACTCATTTGGGGACGCGGTTCAGCCTGTGTCCTGGATCAAAAACAATCGGCACCGAGATGGCTGCCCGAGAGATTGATTAAGCAAATTAACTCATCAGCCCCTAAGGACGTTAACGTTTAAAAGATGCCCAGGTGAAAAGCAAAGGCCTCCAGAGGTAAGTATCGGCCGACCCCCTGTATGTGTTTTGTTTTGTTTTGTTTTATTTTTATAATACAGAGGCCTGGGTGGTCAAGGGACGCCTTGACCCGCCCCCCCCCTTCTGAGTTTCTTGTGGATAACAGAGCATTCCTGAGAGTCCCACCAGCAAGACATGTCTAAATCTAAAAATAGCTGTTTGGTGAAAACATTCGCCTGAGCTCATGTTTTTGTGTTAAGTATATCTGATTGAGTATATGTCAATGTCTGATTTTGTTTCAGAGCCTTTTGTTAGGTGTGTTAGGATGTACTCCATCTTCCAGCTGGTAGTTTAAGGCCAGGCATGCCATCAAAAGTTTAGCAGTCTCTTCTCTGTCTTGTTCGTGTTACATATTTTTCCTTGTCCAGTTTTGTCTTTAAAATTGGTACCAGTTCTAAATAAGGATCCTTATGGTTTTTCTGCGTGTACTCAAGCACACATCCTTGTTATCTATTTGAATATTTCTGGGAAGTAAAAAGTTTTGGCTCCACTCGGGCCTGGTATGGCCCCTCCCAATCCGCTGCAGCTGAGGTGAGCAGAGGCCAGACAAAGCAGCTGCAGGCTTCATTCAGTTTCCTTTTTCCTACAACCTGCTGAAGTGACAGTCTAGAGACACTTGGTGACAGGACACAGACTTGTCTTAGTTCTCCTAGGTTTAAGACTCCCACCCAACTTTCATCTGCAAAAAGTAATATGTCTGATATCAGAAACAAGCTCTGGAAGAATAAATTTCAGCTAAGTTGCCTTGTTAGAAAGCTTTGTTTAAAAACAGAAACAACAACAACAACAAAAAACCTGGTTGTCACCTCCAAGAATAAGCTTCGCAAAAACAACAACAACAACAAAAACAACAACAACAAAAAACACCTGAAAATACTAAAATTTCCGGAAAATGAACGGCCGATATTAATTTTGCGCGCTTTAAGATCTTTGAGTATGAATGTGTGTACGAATGGGTGTGAGTGAACATGTTCAAGGTTAAATTGTCAGCATGCTGTATAAAACAATGGTTGAGCTCATTTGAAACACAAAAGCAATTGGGTAAATCTAAGTCTAAACTTCAAGAAAATTATTAGGTTTGAATGTTTCCTATGTCTTAAAAGTATTATTGCATTGTTTTAAAGAAAAACTGGTAAAAAGTATTTTTCTAAAGATCCTGAAATCTGCATTTTAAAAATCTGGTATTGCAATACATACAGCTGTTTACATTGCAAATATTGTATCCTGTTTAGCACAGAGGTATTAGGGAATTTGGGATTTATTACCTTAAGTTAAAGTTTGGAGACATGTATTAGAGATTTAAATGTAAAATTGTTCATTAACGTCAGAAATTTTGCCTGTCTGTCTTTTCTTGCAAATCTGATGGTAAAATGTGGATAATGTGATTAGTATTTTAAAGGAATGTTTAAAGGTTTATCTCCATGCTATTGGGTGTATTTAAAAAAAAAAAAAAAAAAAAGAGAGAAAACTAAGTCCAGACCTAGACTTTTGGTGCACTGATGTCTATAGTTCTTGCATTAGGGAAAAACTGTTATTTGAGTTTAAACTGTTGTTGGAGTTTAAGACAGTAATCTAAACTGCAAAAAAAAAAAAAAAAAAAAAAAAAAGCCCTTTTCTAAAAGGCAAGAGGAGTGACTTGAGCCCTAGGGGGCCTGAAGGCAGAAGGAGTTCTTTGTGCCCTTAAAGGTTTTTCAATTGCAAATAAAGGCTAAGGTGTTGATTGTTTAAGCCAGTATCAGCAAAAGTTTTTAAGAACATTGGAAATGGGTTTCTAAACAATATTTGAAAGTGAAGTTGTCTTAAATGTTTAAAGAAAGAGAAAAAAGGAAAATCAGGACTACCAAAGTAATTGCTTAATTGCTATTTCAGCTTGCTCTTGTAACTTCCAGCTAGCCCATGGAGAAGAACAGCAATCCTTATTCAGATGTAACTTTGGCTTTTACCAGGTTCTAGGTAAGCTCATGCTTAGAGACTATTTCTGAGTTGACCACCTTGTTGCTTCTAATTGGAGTAACTTGGCCTTTTGTAGGACTCATTGATCTGAAAGCTGCAGTTTCCAGCCAGCCCGGGCAAAGCAAGGTCCCTGTGAGACTGTGGTGTCTAATCTGCCAGCAGAATGCTGAGGCAGAGTTGCTTTGGAGCTCAAAGTGGCAGAGTGCTAGCCTTGAGCTGGAGAGCTGAGGGACAGTGCCCAGGCCCCGAGTTCAAGTCCAGCAACCAAGCAAGTGAAATGCCAATGGGATGTTTATCCCTGTGTGGAGAGACACTACTGAGACAACGAAGCATCCAGATGCAGAAAGCCTCTGCGTGGATGGCAGAGATGGTGTCAGATCCTAGAGTCACTCGTGCTTGGCCATTCAATATTAATCAGAGCCGGGAGGTCATAGAATAGTTTGTAAGCATGCCTTACTAATGCCTGTGCCTTCCAAAACTGGGCAGGAACTTGTCAATCATCTGTGATAGTGGTAGTTTAAAGTTCTAACTGAGTAAAGTTTGATTTGACTCCAGCCACAAATTCAGGAAAGTTTGTGGATCTGAGGCTTGTGTCTCTATTAATCTGTTTAGATCTGACAACTAAAGCATTGTTTAAGGTTGCAGAGATTTAGTTCCCCAGACAATCAGGAAAATGCCTTTGCAAATGGGTGCTAAGTAAGCTAAACTATTGTAGCTAAAGAAGGTTGTGCAGTTGTTAAATGTTGAATATGATCTAGTTTGGAGCATATCATTGTTCCTGATAGCTAATCCTGGCAACCCCTTGGTAAAATAGGCTAAGCTTTTTAAGGTTCCTGGTCAAGTACAGAGACAACGCCCCTGAGTCAGCTTGATAAAGGGACCAGGGAATCATTGGGAGAATTCACCGAAGTCAGGCCTTAGGTTAAGCTGCTTTAACCAGTTTGCGCAGAAATTTGCAGGCAATCCAGCAGGAGCTGTGACATTCCATTGGAGTTCCTGAGAGATGAAGCTGCTACCACGTATTCTGCCCTGCCTGATTCCATCACCACCGCACAGCTGTTTCCTGAGCTCCTGCGGGGCGGGACGCGCCCAATAAGTTGGCATCCTCAGCAAAAAGACAGACACATCAGCTAGTGTGTCTTGCTTCTTGCTCAACATGATCTCCTTTCTATTAGGGCCTCTGTTCCCCCACTCAGATTAAATCCTCGCCCTCACTTGTTTTAAGGTTTAGGGAGGATATGTCAGAGACATTCTCCCCTTCCCTGAATTCTTAGCATAAGAATGTGCCTGCATAGTTCCTTGCCCTAAGGTCACTAAGCAACCCTTGCCTGCTTGTATTGATATGTAAACATCCTACCACCTGACCTCCTACCCTGAGCAGTACCCCAACCCCCTCTTGCCTCTCCTGAAGAGGCATATAAGCCCCTGTGTGAAAAATAAAATTCGCAGCTTGATCAGAACGCTTGTCTTGCTGCCTTCTTCGTGTCTCCTGTCCCTTTCATTCCTCCCTCTAGGTTCTTGGCCCTAGTTGATGTCCCGCCGGACGGGACACTAATTAAGTAATAGCGGGCTTCTCCTGAGGACTTTTTTTTAATTGGGGGGCAATAATTCATACATAGATCTCTGACAATAAAATGATTCATTTAATAATTCATTTTCATCCTTAGAAGTCATTCATCAAGACTAGTGAAGTCTCAATTGAGGTCCTGAAAGGGGCCACTTTATCATATTCACAATGTTACTAAACTATAGTTAAAATGCTGAAAACAGGAGGTTAGGTCTAACTGGCTCCATCTTGGTGGATGATAGGGGATTGGGTTTCACTGATGCTATCTTGCTTTCATGGTAGAAGTAGGGAAATTCCACTCTCAGGTGATGGGTGTGCCTGAATTCCTACAGGCATGGGCAGGGACTTGGATGATAGGTTACTGGACCTATCTGTTCTGTCTTTCCAATTCAAGAAACTCTTGGGTTTCTTGTGACTCTGCCCCTTGACCCTAATATGCCTATGCTCTTGACCCTGGTAAATGCCTGGAACTTCAGATAACACAGTCTCCTACATATATGCTTATTTCCTTATGTATATATTAATGATTCACTTTGCTAATTATTTAAATATTCTGGTCATTAACTTATACAATTTGCAGAATAACAGTGAAACTAGCTCAAATTTTATTCTTTTTTTTTTGAACAATTTTACAGATAGATCATACATCTTAGCCACTTCAGCAGGTTTTCTTTTCTCTCCTTATAAAGTAAACAACTTTTACCTTTCTCACATAAAGAAGCACTTTATAACTTCCTTTGAATAGCTGAATTGCCAACATCACTACTTTGGGGTTATTAGAAAGTAAACTAAGGTTGATTTCATGATAGAAATTAAGGTACTGCTACAACCAGTGTGATAATAGAATCTACCATTAAGAGACTAGAGAGTAGATATTATACACAGTATAACTACAGTAAACATCTTGACAAAACAGAGTAGGATAGTGGAAGATCTTGATACTTCTTAGTAGGTTATAAAATCTGAAATTTATGAGTTGTTTATTTGTGGAATTTTTCAGTTTAATATTTGTAGATGACAGCTAATCATCAGTAAATCAAAATTCAGAAGCAAAACTCTGGAAAAGGGGGGAATAATACTGTACCTACATCATTCTTCGGTTCCTTTTCATAAGGTCCAGTGGCATTTCAGTAATTTTGCAAGAAGCAACCTAAAAGCTGCTTTAGCTGAGCCCATGAATTAACTAAAAGCAGGATAAAGGCTGGCTATTCAGCCCCTATTTTGAGCCTGTGTCCATTGATCTGAGCCATTCTCTTCAGTCACCTTGAGTTCCAGGAAGGATAGGATTTACTGATAAGCATCTTATGACATAAGACAAACTGTCTCTGATGGGCCAAGCCTGCAGTCACAAAAGGCAAAATTATTCCAAAAGAGACATCTAAAGGCTCAGGACAGACCACCCACCAAGCAACAATGTCTTAGACAACAATGGCTGATTTGTTACTGTTCTCTTTAAAAAATGAAGCAACCAACTTTACTACAATCTCTCCACAGACAAAGACAAAGATGATGGTGAAACAGGCCCAACCTATGAGGGAGCCTCTTTATGGTATCTTTCACCCCTGCATATAGCTCATATCTGTATCCCAAAGATGAAAACAGTGGGAATGTGCTGAAATACTGTATTCCCATGGCATGGCCATGAGATATAATAATCTCCCTTTTCTCCCCTTTACCATGTCTCTTTATTTGACAAATTGGAGCAACTGGCCAGACTTCACACTAAGCTTTGTTTCAAAGCAAAAAAAAAAATCAATGAATGCTGAAAGCAAGGATTATACTGAGATTTTTAAAAATATAATAAATAATTCAACGTTTTACAGATACTTATAATTTCTTTATGAGTACATATAATAGAAAGTCTGTGAAGTACGTTGCCTGACTTTACATTTTAATATATTGGGGTTTTTTTGTTTTTGTTTTTTTGTTTAGTTTTGGTTTTTTGCCAGTCCTCAGCTTAAGCTCAGGGCCTGAGCACTGTTCTTGGTTTTTCTCAAGGCTAGAGCTCTACCACTTGAGCCTCAGCACCACTTCCAGCATTTGTCTATGTGTGTGGTACTGAGGAATTAAACCCCGGTCTCCATGCATGCCAGGCAAGCACTCTACCACCAGGCCAAACTCCAGGCCAGATATATTGGTTTTTAATTATTATTTTTTATATTCTAATATATCAATGTTACAGATTTACTCTTCTTTAAACATATAAAATTTCCAATCTGAAACACTGAGTTGAGGTGTTTCATTCACTTTTACTTTCTTACAATGCTACTTACTTATAAGTACAGTTAGAAACACACTAAAAAAGTCATATCTGTAAGGTACTCGATTCTAAGCCTCTGCCCAGTCCCAGAGTTGCCTAGGTAATGGGCACAGCTGGAGGATCCTGAACTATCCCTGGTCACATCTACCATCCAACAATGGGAGGGTCCCAGGCTTTGAGGTCACAAGTACATCCTTCCCCCAACCTGGCCACACCTTTCCTAACCTGGTCACACATTCTCTCCATCCCTTCCTTATCTAAGCTCCACAGGCCTAGCAGCTGAATGAATTGCCCTTTGACAATGTATCTCCACCATGCATGGTGGGGTACGGTTCAGAATAAACTTTTCACTTCCTGCCTGAGTAGTGCATGGTGTTCTCTTTTCATCTACCTAACGTAATCTAAATCTTACAATAACCCTATTCACGAAGAAATATTCACCTAATAGAATACACATATTCTGAATGTTGAGAACCCTCTGACTCACAAAATTTATAGCTACAGAATGCATCATCTTTGACAATAGTAAATAAATCATTATGACATACAAACCTGAAATGAAAGCTGATTAGCTTGCTTTACTACTAAAGATATTTATCAAGTAACAAACGGCTAACATTTAATTTTATATAATTGATATGCTGCTCATAATTCTTTTTACATTTTTAATCAAATATGATGAATTAAACTGTCCTAAAGAAGTTTTTTCAAAGAGTGGTAATATTATTAACATTAAATAATTTAATAATCTAAAATATTTAAATATTTATTTTAAGTAATTATATAAAGAAGTTGTCATATAACAAAAAGCAGTTTATGAATAAGTTGGAGAGAGGAAATTGAGGCTAAATAATATCACAGCCATCCTGGAGCCCAGCCTAGAAATAGGGGCGTGGAGGTGAGACTAGCCATTCTTTGAAGTGCAGATACCTGACTCAATAGGTAGATCCAGAAGGGCCCAGCTTTGCAGAGTATGTAGACTCATAGGCTATCTACTTATCAGGGCTCCCAGCAGAGTCCTGCTCCTTGTGCTTTGTTTATGTATAAAGCTTTGCTGAGGCTTGGTCTCCACCAAAACCTGAGGCTGTTGTCTTTAAAGCTTTAGTGCCAGTTAGGGGTTTGGCTCCAGGTTGTAACCATTGCCTGCCTGCAGACAACTAGAGCTCCAATGAAGACTCCAAAATTTGATCTCTCAAAATGTGGCTTCTCTGTTTTTCTTGTGGCTGCATTTATATCCAATTTAAGGTTTAACAAAGTAATCTAATAATCTTGTATTTTCACTGTGTCTGTTTATAAATCATCTATAATAATATAAACAGTTTAAAACTGTGACTGAATATTTTTTCTGTTTAAATTTTCATAGTACCAGAGGAAATATACATGCACATGTAGAAATATGGCAAAGAGGAACAATCAGTTTTATCAGTAAAAATTTTTAATCATTCATTTTTCCAATTAAGTCAATCTTCTAGAAATGTACTATATATGGCTGATTTTCTGCGTATGAATGATTTTTCTTAGCAGGATTCTGTATTGTCTTTGAAGCTTCACATGTTCCTATGGATTTCTTTTCTTTTGGTCTGCATTTTGGTCTCCAGGGTGATGTAGGATTATTGTGATAAAACTTATGAAAATTTAAATTACATTTTAGGAATAGTGGTCTTTAATTTTGAGACAAATTAAAAGATGTTATTCAGCAAATGTTTAAGTAAGAACTCTATTTTAGTCTTCATTGAAAAATGCTACTTTAAAATTTAAAAGAAATTGGACACAGGAAATTCTTATTTGTGTGTCAAGTGTTGGAGTTATAAAATGGGTCACATCCAACTATGCCTTTAGTAGAAATTACCTGTAGATATTCATTCAGATAGAGAAATTGAATAATGTTTTCCTTTAGCTGGAAATGAGTAGTAACATATAAGACCTTAAAGTAATATGAATTTCTAAATTATAGACATAATTAGAATATATGTTTCATGATACATTTAAGAACAAAAGAACATTAAAATACTCAAAGCATTATGATAAAATAATAAAAATGATAAAAAAATTAATGAACTTTCAAAAGACAAATACATTCTCAGGTTGATGTACACTTAAAAAGATTTTGTGTATTTACAAATGTATTTATTTTTGAATATGTGTGTGAGTAGATATCTAATTTTTATTAGCCTCCTTCATTTTCTTTTTGAAAATAACTGTAGCCTGCTGGTTACTAGCTTTCATGATATTTCAAAATATATACTTAAATATGCAAAAGGTAAAAGCTGGTAGCCATGGTGCAACTTCCACTGGGGCCTTAATACTAATGAACAGTGGGCTTTGAATAGCCTCTGGCTCTCAACAATTCACCATGGAAGATCACTCTGAATCCCACTCTGTCTCTCTGTCATCAGTTACTCGCTCTCCAAAAGCTAACTTTGGCCCTCTCACTGTGACTCCACACTTCTCCTGGGAGGCAATTAGAATAGCATAGCAACTGTAGATTATAACATCTAAACATTGCAATTTATTTGTCTTAGGGACAACTGCCTTTCCTCCTAGAATTTTCTAGATTGGACCTAACACACTCTGGACAAAAGGTGAAGTTTAATGGCAAAACAATGAAAGACTTGTTTCGAGCTGACATTTCACTGATATTGAACGTATTCTTCAACATGTGAAAAACAGATATATTGATAGTTTACAACAAATAAATTTTGTGATTTTTTTCTCTTTCATGTTAAATCAAATGCACAAATTATCTTAAACTTATGGAATCTGGCTGGGTGCTCTTACCTATAATCCTAGCTATTCAGGATGTTGAAATCTGAGGATTGTGGTCTCAAGCCAGCATGGATGGAAAATACAGTGAGAATCTTATCTCCAATTAACTACCAGAAAATCAGAAGTGACACTGGCTTCAAGTGGTAGAATGCCCCCAGGCCCAGAGTACAAGTTCTCTGACGTACAAAAAACACAAAAACTTACAAAATCTACTGAATTTATTAAGTAAAAAATTTAAATGCCTTATCTATGTCGAATTACATCAGTTGAGTAGTTCAAAATGTATCAATTGTGTCCATAAAATCAATGGTGGCCAAATTAATGTATAAACTTCTGTCTGAATAAAAATAAATTAGTGTGACATAATTTTAATAATTATTTAATACCATTTTAATAGTTTAGTTACATATAAATAGATTGCAAGCATGATTGAGAGAAATCTAACTTTCAGTGACAGAGATAATTTTATACAAAATGAATAATTCTCGTTTCAAAACCTGCTTTTGAAGTTAGCAATTGGGCACAGTCTAATAATATGTTTCTGTACCTCTTCCATTAATCTCTTCTTGATAACTTTTCCCCATAACTATTTTGACAGTTTTGATATCCTTATAGCACTTCAAATCATCTTCCATAATTCTAATATTCTTTATTGCATCTACACCATCCATCTGCTATATTTCCTACTTTTTCTTTTATATTCTGGCTAGAATATAAACCTGAACAATGAACCTTCTCGTGTTTGTTCATTAATAGAGTCTCAATGCTTAAAACACGCTCGTGAGTGCTGTGTAAATATGTGTGAATCAATACAAAAATTTACCTAAATGCTGCATATGTTAAGTTTAAAGCATTGACATTTGCCTGGTAAGATATTTCAGGTGCCTCACACCTGAAATCCTAGCTACTCAGGAGGCTGAGATCTGAGGATCAAGGTTCAAAGCCAACCTGGCACCAAAGGACCTGAAACTCTTATCTCAAACTCTAGAAAACGGGAAGTGGGGCTTGGCTCAAGGGTAGGGTAATAACCTTGAGCTGAAGAGCTAAGGAACAACACTCAGGCCCAGAGGGTAGGGCAGTAGACTTGAGCTGAAGAGTTCAGGGACAGCAACCAGACCAAGTTCAAGTCCCATGACCCACCTCCTTCAAAAAAAAAAAAAAGCTAGGGTCAAAGTAAGATATATTGAGTGTATCTACCCATTACCTCGTAAAGTTATAACCTATGGAAAGGATGCTTTTTTCAAATACCTGCTTCATGCAACTACTATCAGGCAAACTTAAGCAGAAGAGAATTCCCTCAAACCAGTGGGGTATTTACTATTATTCCCCCTTTGATATATTACAGTATATATGGAAGATAGCAAAACAACCCAGAAATTTAAAATGCAGATTGTGAAGATGAATATTTCAGTGTCTGATGATTGGCAATGCACATTAGTGAACATAGTATTATCCAAAGTATTCTTTAATACTTTAAATCTCCTCCCCCTTAGAAACCAATGCATTAGAAACAGAGGTTTATAAAACAAACTTGAAACCAATGGCCAAAGGATCAAAGAGCAAGTGTCAAGGGAAATTTGAAAGTATTGAACTAAAGCAATGAAGAAGAAAGAAACTGAAAATGAAATATAGTAGAATAGCGAGATATAGTGATATATAATTGTCATTCATATCAGAAAAGAAGAAAAATTAATAACCTTTCAGTCTAGTAATAAAAGAGATTAGAAATAAACTGAAGGAAGGAAGCAAGTAAACAACAACAATAAAACCCAAAGCAAGAAATAGCACCATCCAAAAATAAAATAAGGGAATGTCTGGTATGAAGCATTTCATATCAATGCTTGTCAGAGAAAAAAACATACAAATAAGAAAAATATTCATATGGTTTTCTCAAAGAAACTAATGATGGTGATGTCAAACAGATCAGTGATGGTGGTGGACTATGGTGTGAGAGGAATTGTAGGAGATGGGGAAGCCTTTCTGTAAGCTGAGCCAGTAGATGTACAAATCTGTACATGTACTGAAGTTCCAAGATTGAATCAGTAAAAATTTAGGCTCTTCATACATTACTTAAGAAATTAATTCAGGAAATATTACTCATTTAAAAAATCCTTATTACTATATTCTGCCAAAGAGTGAATATAAAGATTTTATCAATGTAAAATAATACTATTTCTCTATTCAAATGTTAGCTTTCAAGGTACTATGAAACCTTTTATGAAACTGTCTTTCTTCCTTTTTTTTTTTTTAACTCAGGTAAGGCCAGACAGCTTCCATATAAGCTGTGATTAACAGCTCTGCTCTAGTAGTTTATACCTGGTTTAATGGATTCATATTATACAGTTTTCTCAAATAATATTTTATATTCCAAATTCTATATAAACCTTATATTTAAATCACAGTCAAACAAAACATATCTTGCATTTACTTACTTTAGGTAAAAGTAAGATACAAATGTGCACCAAAAGGTTATTAGTGAACTTAAGAGATAACCAACCAATGTGATGTTTGTATACTACAGATGTGGCATAGAACAATAAAACATGAAACTTTATGTACAATAAATATTTTCACCCAGGTGTTCATTTGGCACACTAGTTTTAACCATGATAAGAGTACTATAAATATGAGTCTGTGACCAAGAAGTGTTTTCATATAGATAAGCTAACTATCTGTGCTATTCTCCGGTTTTTCTTTCTCAATAGTTTCAGAATAAAGGCATATGCCTTCTCATTATTTATTACAATGGACTTCTCTTAATTCTCAGTGATATTCAACATTCATAGAAGCAATCTTGAGGCAAAATCAAACAATTCCTTCAGGTTTCACTAAGAAATCTTCAGTCTTAACATGTGACTTGAACAGCTGAAAATTATGATAAAGAATTCAGTTACAAATCACTGGTGAACAGGGAATACAATGGCTAAGTTGCAAATCAGGGCCGAAAAACTAAATAGCTGCTATCCACAATGGGACTGAATTGAATGCATATCAAATTGCATTTATAGAATCAATACAAAAATAAGCTGGTGAAATTACAGGTTCAATTTTTACTTTCTTCCTTCAAATAATTCAACATAAAACTGTATCCTCAGTTACAGATTTTTTTTTTTTGTGGGTCTTGGGGTTTGATCTCTGGGCCTGGGCACTGTCCCTGAGCTCTTCAGCACAAGGCTACTGTCTACACCTTGAGCCTAAGCCCCACTTCCCTTTTCTATTGTATAATTGGAGATAAGAGCCTCTAGGGCTTTGTGGTGCCTGGGCTGGCTTTGAACCTCCATCCTCAGATCTTTGCCTCCTGAGTAGCTAGGATTACAGGTGCCAACCACCACCCCTGACCCAGATTTTTATGGATGAATTTCATCACCTACAAGGAGAAAATGGATACCAAGAATAGACTAAGAAAAAAAACTATCAAAATAATTACCTCTGAGTTTCTAGTGTTGTGTAAATGTTATATGTTTGGAGAGAACATACAGCACCATATTTAACAAAGAAAGAGAAAACTGGCTAGGAGTTTGGCCTAGTGGTAGAGTGCTTGCCTAGCATGCACGATGACCCGGGTTCGATTTCTTGTTACCACATACTTAGAAAAAGCCCTAAGTGGTGCTGAGGCTCAAGTGGTAGAGCTCTAGCCTTGAGAAAAATCCAAGGACAGTGCTCAGGTCCTGAGCTTAGGCCCAGGACTGGCAAAAAAAAAAAAAAAGAGAAAGCTTTTTTTCGTTTTGTATTTACCTGTCTTGTGGCTTGAATTCAAGGCCTTCACTTTCTCAAGGCTAGTGCTCTATCACCTGAGCCACTGAGAAAACAATTTTTTTTCACTCATATGATTTGGTTGTTTTATGTTACAAAGAAATGAAGTATCATTAAATTAAATATGAACAAAATTCAAATTTTGTAAAATTATGACCTCACAACTCGACATTATTATAAGCCAAATTCCCTCTGACCCTTGCTTTTCTTTAACTTTATCTTTGGACACTATAATATGCTTCTTACTCAAAGTTTGTGGCACACCTTGATTTGAATTTAAGTAGTTGTTAAGAATACCATACTTCATATCTTCATTACAGTCATATAATAGCCCATGCTTAGTATTATGTGTAAGTTTGATTCAACCAAAAATCATACTTTTTAAGGGAGCAAAGAAAAAAAAATAGAAGATAATATATTTACACAGTATATCAGAGCGTGATAAAAATTTAGATATGTTGCATGTCTGTAGAATGAATAGCCATAAGAATGTGATAAAAGATTATTCAAAGCAATAATAAAAATTCATATTCCATTCTAATTTCTTCAAAAAATATTTAATGTTAACATTAAATAGCCTTAAATGCTCATTCTTTGGGCCTTGGCTTCCAGAGGGTCTGAGATTATATGTGTTGTACACTTTGTGACTAAATTTTCTGACTGCAGTCTAATACTGATATACTTAAAATAACGCACCTCATATTTTTTTAAACAACATATGTTTGAAAATATTAGCTCTTCTCCCCTATGACCCAGCAATTACACTACTTGGCATTTACCCAATCATCCAGAAACAAGGACATACTAAATCCACCAGCACAACCATGTTCATGACAGCACTATTTACCATAGCAAAGATATGGAACCAACCTAGATGTCCCTCAGTTGATGAGTGGATCAACAAGATGTGGTATTTGTACACAATGGAATTCTATGCTGCTGTCAGAAAGAATGACATTGCCCTATTTGTTAGGAAATGAAAAGACTTAGAAAAAATCCTATTAAGTGAAGTAAGCCAGACTCAAAGGAACTTAGGCTCAATGGTTTCCCTCATTTATCATAATCAGTAGAAACCTTGGGCTCTCCTAGCAGAGATTTGCAATAGAGAAAAACCTTGATACAAAAGGCCATGTAGTAGGACGCTAAATGAAAGGATCTCTAGGATATAGAAACATAAGCCATATAATGAATGATTGTTGTTCTTAAGGTACTATGTTATCTCTCATCTCTTTTGCTGTCCCTTGGTTATCTCATATTGTTACAGTATTTCACTTTGTTACCTGATATATTGGATATATTTGTATTTGGTTATTTGAAATTGGATAGGGAAGGGGGGAAAACAAGATGAGGGGTGGGGGTGGGGGGAGGGAAATGGGGACCAAGACATGAGAAAGGGTATCAATGTATGGGAATTAATGCACCATCTATCTGGCAAATATCATGTAACCCTTCTATTAATTACAATAAAAAATATATGAAAAAAAGAAAATATTAGCTCTTTTATCAAATAAATGTTGAGAACCTACTATGTGTCATAGAGAATTGTGAGGCAACAGTAAAACAGTAAAAGTAAACAAAATGTTCCTATGCTTATTTAGTATAGGGTGTTGAAGTTGTCAATAAATCTTCCATTTTTTAAACTCTGAAATTTATTTACTAATGTATTTATTGCTTTTTACATTTAAAAAGTAGAATTTACATAAGAATATATAGAAACCCAATAAGATACTTCCTAGGGCACTTTAAGAAAACTAGTCATAATTACATGTATGTTTTATTTTAACAATTATAAATGATTAGACATACTAATAACAGTTGAATGAATATAACCATTATGTGAGAGTCAGCCATGTTTATAAAGGAAAAGTCAAGCAAGAATTTGAGAATTTGAGTTCAAGCTTACAGACCAGCATGAAAAATAAAAATTTAAAAATTCTAGATCCAAAAACTATCACTAATTTTATTAACTAAAAAATTAAACTTAAATGGTTTGAAAGTAATTGAAATTCTAGAAAACGTAAGAATACCACCTTAAAATATAATCACACATTTCAAATAAACAAATAAATGTATATCCAATATACTAGGCAAAAAATCAGATACAGTAATAATATGAGATTAATCAAAGGAAAAAAAAGAGAAGAGAAATAACATAGTAATTAAAAGCAGCGATCAGTGAAAGAGGAATAACAAGATGATTGCGAGAGTATTGAGGAGGGAAATGGGGACAAAACCATGAGAAGGAGTATCAATGTGTGAGAGTAATCCACCACAACCTGGTGAATGTAACTGTAACCCCTCTATACATTAATCCGACAATAAAAAATAAAAAAATATAAGCACACAAATAGATGGGGTATGTGTATTATTACATATAACATCATGTATATACAGATGTAAAGCCTATGCTTAACTGTTACATGATGAAATTTTTTCAACTGTTTGCCAACCAGTTCCTCCCTCCTCCCTTTTCACAAGTCTCTGCATCTCCATGTGTATTACATATGGCAACAGAGGTGTTAGGACAAACATTGGCATCCAAAGTTCTTAGAAAAATTTCTAATAGGGAAGTCTCTTGAAATGATTGTTTTTAAGAGTATACAATTTTTATTACAAACAGTTAAAGTCAGAAGGCTATTTTTTGTCTTAATGTAATATCGTGATATTAGAAAGAAAACATACTTATTTTTTTTAGTTCTACTGGTTGAAATTATCTCAGACAGTCACAATGATAAATCATATTCCTTAGTCAGGTAATGGCCATAATTTTTCTTTATGAATTAAAAAGCTCCTTGCAAGTTTACTATAAATTAAAGAATTATATTCTCCATCATATAATATACCATTTAAAAGCATATATGTATTTATATATGTATGTGTATATGTAAGAGAGGAACGGAATGTTTATACACATGTGTATACATATGAGAAAGGAATAAGAAGATTTTAACTCATATATATACACACACATATATATATGTGTGTGTGTTTATACATGTACACACACATACACACACAAACACACATTTCCTAACAGAATGGGAGCTGAAACCATAAACAGGCAAAAGCCAATCTGTACAAGTTTCTGCATAGATTAATAAGGAATATAGACTTTATGAAAAGGATAACATAGTATGCAAAAGGGATTGGGAAACTTGATATTACACTTTAAGTTTTAGTTGTAATTCTACTCTCATAACAGTGACTATGAGATAATGAAGGATCACGGTCCTTTAGAAACCAAATGCAAATTACATATGTCCTAGTTTTATGACTGAAAGTAAAGGCTGAGGAAAAGCAGATAGACACAGATAGATTGAAGACATGAAGGTATCTGATCGGGGAGAATCAGACAGCTACAGCTTGGGGAAAATAAAGAGTAGATGTGATTATTTGCAGAAAAAGAGAAGAGCTCTGCAGATAGTTCATTTGAATATACAGCTAGTGGAAACTTGTGTAGAAACTATTTCAAGGTTAAGTCAACAACCCCAAATCATTAAGTGTTATGAAGATTGGCCACAGAGAGCAGAGAACTGTGCCTGTCCTGCAACCCAGATTCACATGATACATAGTTCACAGCATTGAATAGAATACTAAGGAAATTTTTGCTTTAGTAATGGGAAATAATTGTTTGGAAATTATACTCTGCTTTAAAATTGACCAAGAAAGTATAAAAGCCAGACTTAAAATAATCAGACATTTCTAGGAACTTTATTACAATGTAAGAAAACAACTTAAACTATATGAACTATAGGAGCACTACATACATATCACTAAACAACTTAAATACATAAATTCTGAAATCAAATTAAATATTAATAGATATTCAAGGAAGAAGGAGAACACAACTCATAATGAAGGTAACTAATTAATTAAAATGGAGCCAGAACTATCTCACATGTAATATCCAGAAAAAGAAAATTAAAAGTTACTATAATCATGTATATGATTTGAAAGTTAGAAACTTAAAGTATATAAATAATAAATATCAAAAAATAGATGTTTAGGAAGGGCATTGGTGGTTCATGCCTGTAATCCTAACTACACAGGAAGTTGAGATCTGATGATCGTGGTTCAAAGCCAGCCCAGGCAGAGAAGTCTATTTGGAGACACTTATCTCTAAATAACCAACAGAAAATTGGAAGTAGAGCTGTGACTAAAGTGATAGAACAGTAGCCTTGAACAAAAAAGTTCAGGGACAGAGTGTAGTCTGAGGATCAAGGTTCAAAGCCAGCCCAGACACAAAGGGACCTGAGATCTATCTCCAACTAACCTATAGAAAACAGAAAGTGAGACTTGGCTCAAGGGTAGGGGGTAGCTTTGAGCTGAAGAGCTCAGGGACAGCGACCAAGCCAAGGTCAAGCCCCATGACCACCCCCCCCAAAAAATGTTTAGAGATAAATACAATAAATCAGATAGGAAGACCAAGCCAGAGAGAAATAAGAATAATGATACATTTATAAAATTAATGTCCTTATACATATAACAACGAGAAATATTCTAAAAGTATACAATCAAAACAGAACTTTTAAAAAGTACATCCATTTTCTAGGAGAGAGGTGGATAGAAAAAAAAGCAACAAATTAACAACACTTTTCTAAACCCAATTTTAAAAACTATAAGTTACAAATCCAAAAAAGCCTAATAAACTCCAAGTACTATAAATGTAAATGAAAATCAAATGGTCCATCTCATAATCAAATTGCTCATAAATAGTGATAAAATTCATAAAATCAAAGACATAATGACATTGCACACATGGGAGGGAATTAAGAATGATACAGTTTTCAATGACTATGATATTAATGAGAAAATAATGAAGCCACAATGTTATAATAATAGCAAAATATGTCTATCAAAGTGCCTATTTTCATGAAAAACACCTCTCAACAATGAAGATTACTGGAGAATTAAGAGGCATAAAAGCAAAAAAAGTCCATATATTAGTGGATTATTTCTATAATAAAGGCATAAAGAAAATAATCTCAAATGATAATATTATCTACAGAACCAAATTAACAAGTATGACATGATTACTACATGGTTAGTTTTTTTCCAATTTATCTTAGTTAAATACTTTAATAGTACCTAACAGTATATATAATCTAGTAAGAGATTCAAACACACACAAAACTACCAGAAGTACTCTATTATAAAGTTTTTTGAATAAGTGGCACCACTTAGAAGCAGACTATGAGACGTTACAGATTCAACCCAAGTATGATCCATTGAATAACCAAAAAGAGCAAAAATTAAAAG
This sequence comes from Megascapheus bottae, assembly GCF_031878675.1. Taxonomy (NCBI): domain Eukaryota; kingdom Metazoa; phylum Chordata; class Mammalia; order Rodentia; family Geomyidae; genus Megascapheus; species Megascapheus bottae. The sequence continues at coordinate 84,615,602 of NC_143509.1, read as the reverse complement.
GAATAAAGACACACACACAAACACAAACATACATGTATGTAAGAAATAGCAAATAGGAAAAGGAAAAGGAAAGATTGTAACTATGTCCAAAGTCACATTAAATGTCAATGATTCATACACCTAATTTAAGTGAAGAAAATTTCAAATTCTACAAAAAAATGCCAGGATAAAAATGTACTTCCAATGAGATGCACATGAGCCAGATAATCCTTTCTGCCTGTCATCCTTCCTACTTGGAGGCTGAGATTGGAAGGATTACATAAACAGAGGATAAAATGTTTATGAGACCCAATCTCAACAAATAAAATATTGGGCATGATGTAATGTACCTATTATTCCACTAAAGAGGAAGTACAAATAGAAGGATCATAGCCCAGGCCAACCTGGAAAAGAAATGATACCTTATTCAAAAAGAGCTAAAGTCTTTTTTTTCTATATCCTAGAGGTCCTTTCAATAAGTCACAGAACATGTCTAATGTGGGCGAACAAATGCCTACTAGATACAAATTCTAATATTGAAAGAAAAATTTAAAAACACAAGGAAAAATAATTAAGCATTAGATGCAAAAGCATAAGAAAATTAAGAAGTAAAAATGAATGCTAGAGAGCTAAGGGTGTGGCTGGAGTGGTCAGTATTTGCTTAGCAAGTGTGAAGTCCCAGGCTCTATCTCTAACACTGAAAAAGAAGACAAACCAACCAACAAGCAGAAAACAATTATAATTATTATATTGATAAAAACAAAGACATCTGTGAAGGTAAAAATATTGAAAGGGATTAAAAAAGCGCAATTCTATACAATTGAATCAACATATCAAAAGCACACAACAAATTTAAATATTCATATATTCTGCAAAAGAACTTCCATGTATACATGGCAAAACTCATAGAACTGCATAAGAGAAAAAAAAAAAAACAGTTCATTGTCACTATCGATACCTGGTAGAGCAAGTAAGCAGAACTGCACCAAGTAGAAAAAAATAAAAATGATCCAGACAATTTGATCTAATTGGAATTTATGTAAAATTAAGACATGAATAGAATGCTCATTCTTTCCAAGCCCCATAGAATGCTTAGCAATGTAAACTACTTACTGAACCAAACACAATTGAAACAATACAAATTACATTAATTTAAGATAATTGAGTTGAACCTGTAAGTACCTGAGAAAAAAATAGCACTTCTACATAGCCCATCCACAAGGAAATAAAGTGGGAAATGAGAAAGTATGTTGAACCAATGGAGTCAAAAGAACAACAAAACAGAATTTGTAGATGTCACTAACTGAGTAGTTACTATAAAAACTTGAATGAGAACATAAATTTAGTTTAATCAGTAGAAAAAAAGCCATAAAAAGAAAAAACAACCAAAAGTTATAAAGAATAGAAAATAATGAACATTTATGGAGTAAGGAATAAAATTTAAGACAAAAAGGCTAATAGGAAATAAAGTTCTAAAGTATATCTAAGTGATTGAGTTTTGTGTGTGTGTGTGTGTGTGTGTGTGTGTGTTTCTTTTTTTTTCTTTTTCTTAGAATTAGGAAGAAATTTGATAAGGGGCAGTAGTTAAAATCACAAAATAATATCCATTTTTGTATATGTTCATAAAGTTAATTTTTGCATTGCACAAATACAATGATGATGTAAAAACCTTTTCATTGTGGGAGAATACCTGCAATCAACTTTTTCCAAAAGACAATAGGATTTAAAATTAATTGGGATAGACATATTTTTAACGAATGATAACTTGATATACCTAGAAATATGTTTATATTATTAGTTTCAGGTACTTGACCTCTGTAATGAATTAGGGCTACTTATCTTAGAGAGTTAATAGAAAGGATTATGATTACATAAATAAGGAGCTATAAAGTGTCTATGATAAGTGTCCAAGTAATTCTAGTTTCCTTGCTTTTAATGCCAGGAGGATGTGGCTTAATATCCTCATTAAGTTTTCAAATAATTAGGACATTTCCTAAAGACCTGAATTACACCCTAGAGATGTGTGAATACTGCACCAGAACTTCCTTACAACACCTTGCTTTAGGGGCCAGACATGGAAATCACCTTACAAAGCTGCATTTCATTATTTCAAGTCCTGTCTACAGAAAATGGAATCCAAGAAGGGCAGCCTTAAACAGAATTCCAATTACATGAATGGTGTTCGCAGGGTTCCAACAGGAGGAGAATGTCATTTGATTCTCATGAATTAAAGAACAATAAAGTTGGTGTTAAAATTAGGAAGATATATAACAGAGAATGAATCGGTTCATCTTCTTACTTTGCCACATGCCCTCTTCCTGCTGTTGCCTGTAAGCAGGCAACCCACGCTGGTACAGGTGGTCCTTTGTAATTGTGTGCATAAAACAACTGAGTCATTTTCTGATTGGTAAATAATATGCCATGTCAGGCTCTCCACACCATCTGTGTCACTCATCACCACAGTTTTCTGCAACACTGCCAGCAGCACAAGCCCAGCACCACATTGTTGGAGAAGTCACAGGAAGAAGTACTTGGCATCCTTGGCAAAGCTTAAATCTGTTCACAGTATTGAACTTGACATATGCCCCACAGCAGAACGTGTATGCTGCCCTAACCATCTCTCCTGCTGTTCTATAATCAGAGACATAGATGGAGGGAGTGCTGCCTCTTTTTTCATTTGGCACTGATCAAACTCCTAGACACTCTTTTTGGCCAAACAATGCACTCATATTTAGTAGCACTCACGTGAAGATTACTAAACATGTAATGTTTTCCTATTTCTGTCACTTCCTAAATATAAGACATGGTTATAGCTGCTTCTTTATAACAACTTGGATCAGTTTTTTTTTAATCTTGCTTCTATATCACTTGAAAGCAGAGTAGCTAGCTGTCAATCATTAGCCCTGACAGTTTAGACTCTGGAAAAGCGTTGATGGCCATTGTCTTGTCAACTTCTGTTTCCATCGTAGCAAAGGATCATTGAGTCAGAGGGCATATCTTGGCTTCATTCTCAAGACGGCTGGTACTGACAGAAGCTAAAGTCAGTGTCAGCATGCCCCATGCAGAGAAAGTCCTGGAAAGACTTCCTCTCCCATCCCTCTTTTGTTATTTCCTTTCATATTATTCACCACAAGTCAAATCTATAATGTGCTATGCCAGATCCAGGAGTTAACTAGATTTTGCCAAAATTTCTTCTAGGCTAGAACTTTCACATTATCATTTGATAGGAACCTTAGCTGAAAAATTAACCTGCCTTCACAGGCCCTATGAATTCTATGGAAAACCTGCCATACAGAAATTTTAATTCAGAAGAGGAAAACACTGAAGTTTGACTATAACTTGTTTAGTAATTTACACAAAATTAGTACAGTTCTAAATGGTGTGTAGATTCTACAAACAAACACAACTAAATCAGAGCTATGATCTAGACACAATAGAATTGAAAATCAAACACACTATGAAATGTAAAGCAAGGGGTTTAGATTGTTGAAGAGGGGGGCAAAGATCATTATATTCATTGTATTCATAAATTGCTTTATAAAATGGCACCCCCTTGGTATTATTTTATTTTCATCTATTTGTTTATTTTTTGGTCAGTCCTAAGACTAAGCACTCCAGGCCTGGGTACAGTCCCTGAGCTTCTGTGCTCAAGGCTACTGCTCTACCACTTGTACCACAGCTCCATTTCCACCTTCTGCAGTTATTGGAAATAACAGTTTCTCAGACTTTCTGGGATGGCTTTGAACCTTGATACTTAGATCTCAGCCATCTAAGTAGCTAGGTAAGAATCATCAGTGCCTAGCTTTGAATTTTTTTCTGTATTAGGAATGCAATCAGTTTTCATTATTTAATGGTTCTACACCTGAAGAGCCAAACAAGATCAGCTCAAAAGATACAGGAAAGCATTGTTTCTATACTGAACATACATGGAGTTTTTTCCACTGTCAATATTTCTGAAACAAAAAGGTTAACATTTATATTACATTAGCTATGATAGGTAATCTAGAAATGATTTAAAGAACCTGAGAGAATGTGCACAGGTTTTATGCAAATACTATAGCTTTTACTTATGGAACTAGAGCATCTACGGATTGGGATCCACCTTCCACAGATACTGAGCGATGAATATTTTATCCTTTCACTGAATTAATATCATTTTGTTATTATTTTATATGTGTTTGTGTAAAGTAACTCCCCTTGGTGCTTTTTTTTAAAGAATTTATTAACATTGATTTTTACATCATATTTTAAATGACAAGTTTAACATACAAGTGTTCAAGGAGGGAATCTATTTACAATCACTGGGACTTAGTATTTAGAACTTAATCACAATTAGGCAAAGGGTTTGTATGTCATAGAAACATTAATTTATGAAACAAAACAATGTGTCTATAGAGTCATAGGTTTTCATGTCTATATAGTTATGTTTATATTTCCATTACCATGCCCATAGTTGGGTATGCAGTTATTGAGTCTTTTTTATGGAACAATTTTACATGTACTGTTTTGTTCTATGTTTATATGAACTGTTCTGGTTCTAAATTGTTCACTTCTCTAGTAGTGGTTGCATGTGTTATGATTCCTAGATGGTTTTTTTTGTCCTTGAGGCAAGTAGCTGAAGATGGAGACTGTGTGCAATGTACAGGCAAATATTTCTTATGTTTATTGCATGTTGAAACAACTCTTCCAGTAGAGAGAGATCTTTAACTAAAAAACCTTTGAGGGAATAAAATTTAGGGCTACAAGTAACCCTGTGTGATTTGGAGAGGCTAAAACAAAAAAGAACCATAAAAAAAAAAGAGTTGTCAGAAAGATTTCGACTCCTCGATTACTTATAATAGCAGGTGAAGTCATTAGACCCCACAGTACCTGTTTGAAACCTAAACAGGTACAGCAACTCACCATTAAGATCAATCCATTACTGAATTAGAAGTACGACTGAATTTAGCAACAAATTTGTGCCAACATTACTTCTAGCAGCAGTAGGTTTTCAGCAGCAGATTGGCACCGTGACAGAGTCCATAATTTTCACAGTATGTGTTTCATAATTTGTCATGCACACTCTGATTGCTTGGCATATTGGCAGAGTCCACAGTGCTCTCTAAATGTCACCAGACGCATTTGAAGATTTGTCATGCACGGTCTGAGCAAGTGACACAACACAGCAGAGTGGCCAGGTTCAGAACTGATTTTTGCACCCCATGCTAGTGAGTGCTCTCAAGCTCAGCCACCAGTGACAAGAGCCCTGGTGGGGGCTGCACAGCCTTTCTTTTGGAGCTGCTGATTTTTAATTCTATGTCAAGTGATCATACTGGATGCTGCCAGGAGAAAATACTATTACACTGCAGGTGTGACATGCACGGCACAGAATTTCTTGCCTGATAATATTCTTTTCAAATCACTCCTTGTAGTGTACTTAACATTTTTTTTTCATGCAAGCACAAAGAGCATTCCACAAATTAGGAGTGGGAAATAGGAGAGCAATAAATATGAATAGAAGGTGGAGAAGGCTAGGCTACAGGAAATTACTCAGTTTAAGAGGTCAAAAGACGAGATGTCTCTGCTGATTTTAACAGAAATGGAGAATGGTGTTGGGATTGGAGAATACTCAGTTAATCATGTTAACACCTGGTTCCAGTAGGAACAGCTTCTGAGTTTAGATAAACCAACCCTGTTTTCTTGGCCTCAGTCAAAGAGAAAGTTGGATGAGATTGCTTCTAGGGGAGTTTACATGCCCATACATTCCATTGTTTTAAGACAGGAGCATGAGCTTATTAATATTTTTCAGTCATCTGACTCCTTTGCCTGCAATGATTGCATAATGCTTTCCCACTCTTTAGTAAAAGCTTCAAGAGCTACATCTGCTGGAAGCTTTTAGTTGTGTAGGGTCCCAGCCATTATCTTATCACTTTTAGTCACTGTCTTTTACAAGAAGAAAGGAAATTAGTCTCTCTGTCTTTCTTTTTTTAAAAACACATTTTGGTCCCCTGGATGCACCTGTTCCTATGAAATCTGTTTGATGATAAATAACTCACATATGCTCAAGAGTGTTGTCTTGACATGTGCAGGGAGAAACCTTCACAGACATATGTTGCAAAAAGCATAATGTGTGACTTTGTTTTTGTTCATGGATCAGTGAAAATAGAGGCTAACAAAGACTCAGGAGGGAGGGCAAAAAGATGAGTCCTGTAATGAGAGTAATTCAGGAACTGAAAGATGTAACATCACACTCATACCTACATGAGATTCCCGCCAAATATGTATGTAAAACAGCACACACACATGCATAGACACACAAACACACACTGAACTATATATTCATGATGTAAAATTATAATACATAAAAAGTCATTTACCATAAGAGATTTTATGTTATCATTATTTATTTTAATCTTGTTATGTTCAGTTTGATTAGGGCAGGAAGAGCACCAATCTTCTTCCTTGATTTCTGGAGAAATACAGTTGTTTTAAAATTTTTTTCACCACTAACCTATTCATGTGTGTAGTTTTTCCTAAAATGTACAATGCTAGTCCCTGCTCTTCATTCATTCATTAAAACATCAACAAATTTCAGCACTACATAGACGAGCAAATGCAAATCCAGTTTGGTTCAATTTTTACTCTTCAATAAAAATGACTTTACATTTCAAATTCTTTTAGACACATTTGTATAACTGATTGTATGATATCTGTTAAATTTCAAAATTGATTTTTTTTCTGATCACCAATGGACCAATTTTGTTATGTTAGGATATATTTACATTCAAATTTTTCTAATATCCCTTGAAATCATATCCCAAAGTAGAAAATGATATTTCACTGATATATAAAAGCAAATGTCTATCATACAGAAGTAATAAACTTGGTGTTAATAATGGCTCCCTGAGTGTGCTAAGGAAAATAAGTTTAATGCATTTTATATAAAAATGCTTAATATTATCTCTTCTTTGATAGTTCACCCTCATAAAACATTTGTGAAGATATCTAAGTCAGACTGCAGCTTCTAACATGGCTAGTCAAACAAAGACACCACACCCATAAAGATCTTTGTAAAAAGCAGTGCTGTATGGAGTGATTGGAAAGCTCTTCTTATATGTTGTTATAAAAGATTCACATCTTTAATTGTGCCTTAAATACACACAGACCCACACAAAAAGAGGCCTGCCAATTAGTTTGTTCAGTATAGTAAATCAAAATCTTTGCATGATTTGATGCATTTGCTTTTAGCTTTTTATCAGTTACTCCATTCAGGATGCCTAAAACAAAGAACAGATAGAAAACCTAAAGCCAAAGACAGTAATAAACATACATTGGATAAAAATAACAGAAAACATTATAATTTGTCTACATAGTTACTTCTGAAAAGAATGTGAATGTCTTTCCCATAGCTTTAACTAACAATTTGGTGATTTTGGAGGCTATGTTGTTTTGGGAGGGGGGGGGATTTTTTCCAAAGTCTGTATTAATCTATCTTCTACTTTAGTTACTTCCATTCCGCCTATAATACCTTCATTGTGTGTTCTATTGTTTTGTGTTTTATAGCTATTTCTCAAGGCTAAATTAGGGCCTATGCAAATGCCTTATTCTTGTGTATCATCAACCCTCAGATTTTAAAATTAAGTTTCCTATGCTTCACATTCACATTGTTTTCTTGTCCTGTTTCCCCATTATCCTTCCAATGAAGAACTGTGTGATTAGGGGAAAATTTATTTATCTGGGACTGTTTAATCAACTAGAATTTTATAAGTTCTTTTTTCATTATCTTTTTTTGAATCAAAGACTCATTAAAGATAATTGATTATCTGAGTATCAGTAATTCATTTGTAGCTTAGAGAGCTAATACAGATATCTTTGAAAGGTATGCCATCTTCTGTCACTAAAGAAATGAAAATGAAAATAAATTCACTTCTAGAAAGATTCAAATACTTGTATTAAGAAGCAGAGGAGAGCCTATCATTTCTCAAATCATTCAGCAATAGCCATAAAATCATGCTTGTCTCTGTCTCAAGTGCCTTCATAGGGTAACATCCTGAGTTTCCAAATAGCACTTAGCCTAATCAAATAGGCTTGTGAAGAGTGATAACTTCTGTCAATTTTTCACACAAACAGTTTTTGTGCTGTCCTCTTAGAATCCTTGGCCATTCTATTGCGAATTACATGTAGGCTATATCATGTATTTGTTGAAGTGATCAGGAAATAGCATTCCTATTTCATGTAAATTAACAGAGAAATGAAGAAGAAGAAGAGGAAGAAGAGGAAGAAGAAGAAGAAGAAGAAGAAGAAGAAGAAGAAGAAGAAGAAGAAGAAACAAGCTGAAGATAGATTTGCAAAATTTATTGTGCCCATTTAATACATAACTACCTTTTTTCACTTTGCTTTGCTTATATATATGAAACTCTCACCCGTCATAGGGTTTATAAGCTCATAAGGGAAGCAAGCAAGAAATAAATGCTCACTTCATGTCTGTAAGAGTATATGTAAATGCATGAGTGCATATAATACATATGCATATGTAGATATATCCAAAAGCATAAATATGCATACATTATTCAAGTGTACTTCTGCATATTTACCATAGAACGGTAAATGATCTACAAGGAAATTTAAAGCAGACAAGAGGAAGAAAAATGTATCTGTTTTCTCTTCTCTTCTCCCTCCCTCCCTCCCTCCCTCCCTCCCTCCCTCCCTCCCTCTCTCTCTCTCTCTCCCTCCCTCATACCACATGGCATGGAGAAGGAGAATGTGTGGGAAAGGAAGAAATCAGCCATTGCACCCCACTGTGTGGCTCCTTAGACTCATCCATGTGTCAGATGTATAGTGGAAATCAAGGGAAAGCTTCATTTCCTCTTCCTTTCCCTTTCCTTCTACTTTTGAAGAAGAGTTGTTGCACCACTCCTCATTACAAAAGACCTAACACATGCAGAACTTTATGATGCCTACCTCCTCATTTCTTCCTTTTATACCAGTTCTGATGGCAAACAGAAAGAAAGTGAAAGAGGGTACTGGCTAACCACCCTCTTTTTAAAATATATTTTTATTGCAATTAGTAGAAGGGTTACATTATATTTGCTAGATAGGTGCATTACTTCACAAACATTGGGACAAAAACATGAGAAAGGATAGCCACCCTCTTGATTAAGACAATCTATAATTTCTAATATTTGCAGTAAAACCATTTAAGCAAATAGCTAACTTCAAAGATGGATTATCCATACCATTGGAAGATAAATGTCCCCCTAAATTATTTTAACAGACAATTAGTATAACCAAATATTGATTATTTTAACAGTAATAGTAGTTCAAATGACACTTAACGTTAACTAAGGTTAAATACTCCTAGAAAGTCTCAGGTGATAGCATGTGTTTCATGGATATAGGAAATACTACTTTCTGACCTCTGCAGTATAAATTATTGGCTCCTGTCAAAAAGGAAGCATCTGCAACTATTCAACATCCCTCTGTTCATAATTAGCATAAGTAGATTCTAAAGTTAAAGTACATGCATCTAGTGTCCCTACTTGTGCTAGAAAGGGTAGAAGAATCATTCATTTATATCTTCACATTGTTGATGACCAAGTCATTGCTCTCCTGGATTGCCCCAAAATTGTCATCAACTCCTACCTTTCTTGCCCACAGGTATCTTTTATTTTTCATATAATTCATGGACATATTCTTTCAGGACAGATGCTTTACCACTTGAGCCACTCCTCCAGCCCCTTTTTTATTTAGTTATATTTACTTAGTTACGTATTTATTTAATTACTTTACTCACTTACTTATTTTACCATTCCTGGCACTTGAAATTTGGACCTGGGTGCTGCCCCTGAGAACCTTTTGCTCAAAGGTAGAACGCTACTACTTGAGCCACAGTGTCTCTTCTCATTTTTCTGAACAGTTTATTGGAGATAAGAGTCTCACAGACTTTCCTGCTAGCACTGGCTTCAAACTGTGACCCTCAGATCCCAGCCTCCTGAGTGGTTAGGATTGTAGGCTTGAGCCACTGGCACACAGATCATTTGGCTTAAGGGTAGAATCTGTCCTATATGGTTAGGTCACAGCTAGAGCTTTGATTTGTGCTTTCCTTCTCTGGGGAGATGATAGGTATGTGCCTTGTATCCTGTCATTGTGCTTCCCTTTCCCCCTTGCCTGTGAACGTTTTGTTTTGCTCTATCACATACAACCATAGGTTGCAAACCTCTTTTTGCTTGGTCTAGCTTCAAATTACAGGTCATTAATCTTCCCTACTACCTTCCTCAAGTAACTAGGGATACCAGCTTGTATAACTAATGTCAGGGCCCAGGACTCCACAGTTGTCTTGAATTTAATGAGTTCATTATTACCACCCCTGGCCAAATTTCTACTGTACTTTCCCTTTCTCAGTGATTAAGACTAGAATCTATAAAGTTTTCTTTGGTATTTCTCTGATTTGTTTTGTTTTGTTTTTTTCAACTTTGCTTTCTCAGTCCCTGAAGTCCACATCACAAGGTCTCTGGCATTGGCAGTCAAAATGGGTGGCACCATTGTTTTCTCACCTAATACTCCATAGCCTTCCAATAGAACCATGAATGGATTCATTTCAGGAAGGTGCAGCCTTTCCTGGACGTTAAGAGTGAGTCTTGATTTTTATTTACAGACCAGGAAAACAGACAAATGGCATGATTTGTAAGCTGCATTGTTCCATATGGTAGCCACTGACTATGTACAACTGTTAACCATTTGAATTTCAGTTGGAGCAAATGATGCATAGAATTTTTAATTGTATATAATTTTATTTCACTTAAATCCAAATAGTTACTTGCTGTGTAATGATGCTGCCATTAGTCACATACATGTAAGTGATAAGGGTAATCCCTTATCACTCACAATAATTCATGCAGAAATGGACATTTGATGGAAGTTTGGCTAATTAGATAAGATAAAGAGTCTGCAAGGAAACTTCGGATAAACTTTTCCTTAGAAAGAGACAACAAACAAGGGAGATTTAAATGATCTAGATGTTGTGGAAAGAGCTAATACTGAGATGTACTGCAGCCATCTTAAATCCATGATGGAACAAGTCTCAAAGCAAATTCATACATATTGTGGAGTTCCAAGAAAAAAAATAGAAATAATCTTAATTATCTAAATAAGGTTACTATCTCCTTAATAACAATCTACATTACGCTGACGAATTAACAGCATTGCAATGGAATACTACTATTGGAATTATTTTTTTATTTTTTCCATATATTTTTATTGTAATTGTAATTGATAGAAGGGTTACATTATATTTACCAGATAGAAGGTGCATTTCTTCACAAACTTTGATACCCTTTCTCATGTCTTGGTCCCTATTTCCCTCCCCTCTCTCCCTTCTTGTGGAATTATTGTGTGAAATAAATGAACCTCTGTATTTAAAAGTGATGACTAGGGAAGAGAAGGGGATAAACAAGACAATGAGACAAAGGACAAAGGATGAACCAGTGTATCAGGGATATTCACAAGACAATATGTTGGAAATGTACTCTACAACTTGGGAGGGGGTGAGGGGAGCAAAACATGGGAAGGGGTAACAATGTTGAAGAAGTAAGGTTCTTACTACTTTATGACTATAACTGTAACCACTGTATGTATCACTCTGATAATACATTTTTAAAAATGATAAGGACAAATCTTAAACACACTCAATGCAGTCCCTTCCTGACTCCAATTTTATTTGCTAATCTGCCATTCAAATGTGTTTTAGTGTATTTATCCTTTATAAGACTTACGACGTTTTATAATTGGACATTGAGTCTTTCAGGGATGTGCTTTTGATTGTCCTCACAGTATCTTTTGGTCTCTGGATGAGAGACATGTTTATTTGACTCACAACTGTTTATTATCATTCCTGTCACACAGTGTGTGAGTGCCTGGTGCTAAGAAAATAGATACTGAATTAATTAGTTAATGAACTAATGTAATGACAGTTCTCATCATAATTCTGCTGTTTAAAATGCTTCAAATTTTCCCACATACATTATAGGATGGATTACAATTTTCCTAACCTTAACATACAAAGACACTCCACAACCTAACTCTGCCTACCTTTGCAGCTCATGTCACTACTGCCTCTAGTCTTATGCTCTGTCTCAAAAATAATTAGTACTCACCCTACTCATAACAAACAAGAACAGCTCAGACACCCTTAGCAAATGAATCTGCAGAGTGCTTAGGAAATTTACAATCTACTCACCTTACAGAAAGGGAATTACTGGTACATACATCAATTCAAGGGAACAATGTAAATAAATAAATGATTAATAAAAAGAAAAAATAGGAAAGGGGAATTTGCATTTATAGTCTCAAAATAGGTAATTAGCTTAATCTGGTAATAGAGAAAACAATATTAGCATTAAACCCTTCACTAGTAGAACTAATGTTATAAAGAAAACATTTTGAGTCGCTGTTGATTCTTTAAAATCCTTTAGAATTTGGGGGCCAGGAGTTTAGCCTAGTGGTAGAGTGCTTGAGTAGCATGCATGAAGACCCAGGTTCAATTCCTCTGTACCACATACTTAGAAGAAAAAAAAAAGCCAGAAATGGTACTGTGGCTCAAGTGGTAGAGCTCTAGCCTTGAGAAAGCCCGAGGACAGTGCCCAGGACCTGTGTTCAAGGCCCAGGACTGGCAAAAAATAATCCTTTAGAATTTGGTTGTTAAAAAGAAAAATGGGACAGGCTACTGTGTAGTATTAGCCAGCGTCGACCATGGGCACCTCACATTAAGTAAATCTGAAACAGATGCTTTTATTGTCTATGAATTTACTAAAAATGGTTAAAGCTTGACATCCATGCCTCTTTTTTTGTATGTATCTCTGCTCTAAGCCATTTGTACAGTCACTTTGTAACTACCTTTAAATCTAGGAAGAGCTGGATTTATCACTTATCAATAACATTTTTATGGAAACCAACACTACCCCAAAGGGACAATAGAGTTTCTAAAGCTGGACCACCCAACAGATAACAATGACTTATGTATGCTGCTGACCAGTGGTGGAAATAACAAATTCTCTGGAGCCTTTCCCCAAATTAGTTTTGAAATATTGTCCACCAAGGCTGTGCCTTGGTCTGGATTATTTAATAATTCCGAGTTCCTCTTTCTCATTCTCCCTAGTTCTTTGCTTGTGAAATTTAAGAAAAATATTTATATCCCCAAATATGTCTTAAAATGTACTTGAGTTCTGTGGGCTGTCATATAATAAATCTTTTTTCTGCCCTATAGTGTGCCTCACTATTTGGCATTTAATAAAGAATTGTCTGACCATAGCCCAGCTGGGCTTAACAGATATACACAGAGTCTTCCACCCAACGGTGAAACTTTTTATATTTTTCTCAGCAGCACATGGAACACACTCCAAAATAGATCATATAATAGTTCATACAGAAAACTTAAGCAGATACAAGAAGTCTGATATAATCCCATGCATCCTATCAGACCACAGTGGAGTCAGACTAATTCTGAACAATGCAGTCAAAGTCAAAAAACATTCAATCACATGGAAAATGAACAACACACTTCTGAATAACCCCTGGGTAACAGATCAGATCAGAAATGAAATTAAAAACTTCCTCGAATGTAATGACAATCAAGAAACATCACAAAGAAACTTATGGGACACAGCAAAGGCAGTTCTAAGAGGCAAATTTATCGCACTACGAGCGCATATTAAAAAGACAGAAGAAGAGCACATAAATAACCTTAAAAAAAACTGAAACACCTAGAGGAGCAAGAAAAAGTTAATTCTAAAACAGCTAGAAGGACAGAAATAACAAAAATAAAATCAGAAATTTCAGAGATTGAAATAAGATCTATTATACACAAAATTGATAAATCAAAAAGTTGGTTCTTTGAAAGAGTCAACAAAATTGACAGACCCTTGGCAAGATTAATCAAAAAAAGGAAAGGGGAGACTCAAATAAACAAGATTAGAGACCCCACGGGAACAATCACAACTGATTCCCAAGAAATCCAGTCCATAATGAATAGGTACTACCAGGGCCTATATTCAAAGAAACAAGAAAATCTAGTAGAAATGGATGATTTCTTAAATAAATATAGGCTACTCACACTGAACATCGATGAGGTAAACAAATTGAACAGACCAATTTCTTACAACGAAATTGTGGAAGCAATCAGGGAAATGCCAACCAAAAAGAGCCCAGGTCTAGATGGTTTCACTGCGGAATTCTACAAGACGTTTAAAGATGAAATAACACCTATACTCTTGAAACTCTTCCGAGAAATAGAAACAGAAGGAGCAATACCAAACTCATTTTATGAAGCTAATATTACTCTCATCCCCAAACCAGGGAAAGACCCAACAAAAAAAGAAAACTACAGACCTATCTCTCTAATGAACACAGATGCAAAACTCCTCAATAAAATATTAGCCAACAGAATCCAGAAACAAATTAAAAAAATCATACACTATGATCAAGTAGGCTTCATCCGACAGATGCAAGGCTGGTTTAACATTCACAAATCAATCAATGTGATACATCACATCAATAGAGCTAAGGATAAGAATCATATGATAATTTCTCTGGACGCAGAGAAGGCATTTGACAAAATACAACATCCATTCATGTTGAAAGCACTAGAAAAAATAGGAATAAGAGGTACATTCCTCAAAATAGTGAAAGCCATATATGAAAAACCTACAGACTATTATACTAAATGGTGAAAGACTGGAACCATTCACCTTAAAATCAGGAACTAGACAGGGGTGCTCACTCTCTCCACTTCTCTTCAATATAGTGCTGGAACCCTTAGCCAGAGCAATAAGACAAGAAAAGGACATCAAAAGGATCCACATAGGGAAAGAAGAAATTAAACTATCCTTATTCGCAGACGACATGATCCTCTACTTGAGTGACCCAACAAACCTCACTCCCAAACTACTAGAATTAATAAACCACTTTAGCAAAGTGGCAGGATACAAAATCAACCTTCAGAAGTCAGTAGCCTTCTTGTACAGCAACAATACACAAACAGAAGGCCAAATCAAGAAAATGATCCCATTCGCAATAAAGAATTGTCTGGACCTGACATAATGCCTGGAGTTCTGTCTTGTGGTCTAAAAAATCTACTTTCCAATCTACGTTTCCATTATTTCTCTAATCAGACTCTCAAGGTTCATTTTTAATTTCCCTTTCTATAAAAAGACAGATTTTTTTAAGTGCAGCCTTTTGGATCTCACAGATTTTAGTTATTAGATATTTTAGATATTAGAAACCTAGAGGTTAAATCTATCCGTCATCCTGGATATCTTTCTTCCTAAAACATGCAATGTGATTCACCAAGCATGCATTGAGCTATGAAATCAATCAAGAACATTTGTGCATGTGTGTGTGTGTGTGTGTGTGTGTGTGTGTGTGTGTGTGTGTGTGCGTGTGTGTGTGTGTGTGTGTGTGATAAGTAGTAAGCTTGACAGACACAGGCACTTAAAACTTGGAGGTAAATGAAATCAATTCCAAAGATAAATTGAACTGAAGAAAAGCCATATTCTCACCATATTGCTCTCTCTAATCTAGTAGTTAAAGCAATCAAGTTAGTATACTTAAAGTCTGAGAAACCACAATTAACAGGAAACCTCCAGTTTCCTTTTAAAAGTTTGAATTACAGTCTAGTAAAAGTTGATCCCAGATGTCAAGTCTGCATGGGGAAAGGGGCCTTTTCCTCATGTTTCTTTCTGGGTATACATGTGGCACCTTCCCTAAAAGCCCCACCCAGCATTCACAACCCAGGTAACTGGCTCTTCAGAGGGCAGAAGGAGGTTCCTTAGGCTCTGAGGTCTTTGCCCCTGACCCCTTTGCACCCATTCCCTGTCCCTTGTCCCTTTTCCCCCACCCTACCTTTTCCCTGCTTACCTTACATCCCCCACATGCCTCCACATTGTACAATTCAGCCTGAACTTTGTGGCAATCTTTTTTTGTGGCTGACTCTTATACTAGAGTTTAAGAAGAAAGGCTACATCAGATAAAGTTGTTTTAAGCTCACTTTCACATGGAAAAAGCAGCTACATAGCTTCCTGTGGTTCGTGGATGAGCTCAAAGAGTAATCTTAATAAGTGATTGGATGCAGTCATTTTGAGTCCCAACATTTTATTTTCCATAAATCTCCATAAGTCTTGCTAAGTGCAGGGCCAAAGGTAAATCTCACCTGCTGCTAAATCTTCCACTGTGAGTTTATCAACCAACTCAGCGCCATCTTAGATACGCTTGTCTTTTTCAGACTATCTGAAACTGTTCAAACTTTACTCTTAGCCATTGTTCCTGGGACATTGATTTCTTGACATTTTATAGGTTTTGATCATCTTGATAAGTAACAGAATTGTACCTAATCCTTTGTTTCATTTTAGATTTTGTCATATTTTCCTCTAGTCAGAACCTGCTTTTATCTCACAATAGCTATGGACATAGACAAACAGCTTTGACCAAAGGAAATGATGCGGATAGTTTCTACATAGTTTCAGAGAGGTAATTTAATATCTACTTTTGTGGTATAGTTTTATCTATGTGAACTTCTTCTCCATAAAATCTACTTTGTTAAAAAATTAAAAATGAGGGGAGGGCCCGGGTGTTTGGCCTAGTGGCAGAGTGCTTGCCTAGCATGCAGGAAGCCAGGGGTTCAATTCCTTGGTACCACATACATAGAAAAAGCTGGAAGTGGTGCTGTGGCTCAAGTAGTACAGTGCTTGCTTTCAGGAAAGCCCAAGGACAGTGCTCAGGCTCTGAGTTCATGCCCAAAGACTGGAAAAAAAGCTAAAAAATTAAAAATGGGGCCAGGAGTTTGGCCTAGTGGTAGAGTGCTTGCCTAGCATGCACTAAGACCCGGGTTTGATTTTTCCGTACCACATACATATAAAGTGGCCCTGTGGCTCAAGTGGTAGAGCTCTAACCTTGAGAAAGCCCAAGAACAGTGTCCAGGCCCTGAACTCAAAAAAATAAAATAAAATAAAACCAAAAAGGACCAGATATTGTCCGTTCTACTTTGAGATATGAAATTTGTTATTGTGTGAACTCCTCCATTTCTCCCTACTTACATCCTTGGGTTCTTAAGTTCTTTATGATTAATTTTAAGACTTCTTCCTTACCATGCCGAATTTTGGAGATGCTTATTTCTACAACAAAACTATCCAATCTTCTGTTTTCTTATATTTGCTAATCAGATGAGATCAATCTTAATTGAGTGGTATAATTCAGTCGAAGTCATTTGCTTCATACTGATTTCACATAATTTGGGTTGGTTAATAGTACAATAATTGTTTGTAAGGATGCACATTATAATCCTTTATTATTTTTATTATTTTTTAATCCTTCTAATGACCAAGGAGACAAATTTGATTTATGAGCGTTTGAGACAGAGTTAAATTACAAGCACACAATATGTTAATGAGTTTAACACAATCCAAATAAAGCAATCACAGGTATCTTATGATACCTGTTTTTCACTAATGCCTTTCCAAAATAAGAGCCCTCTAATGTCTGATAAACCTTTCCGAGGGACTGGTGTTAATCCTTCAAATCTTAAGATTAGTTATTCCCCTCCTAGTTTTTCCCCTTCTTAGTTTCTCTAGGAAATCATGAAATTGACCATTAAATACTTTCTGCTTCCTTATCTCCCTTAACCCCAGGAGAAAGGTAATACCTTTTTAAGTGTTGACATAGGATTGAAGTATTGAGGTATTTCAGTAAGGCAATAGCTCAACAAAAGCCACCTATCAAAATACTCATGAAACACAAGCCTCCCCATAATTAGTCATCAGAAATAATAAATTGCCACCATGCCAGCCATCAGCAGCACTGACCTGAAACATCCCCCTTCCTCTCTCCTCACTCCTCATCCCCTGTGACTGCCAATCAAAGGGAAGACAACTCCCTCCATAACTGAGCTGACTCAGCAGGCCTGGAAATAAGTCCTGAAGCTACTGAACAGTTGTTCACATAAAATGCCTCAGAGAGGATCCATCAAAAATGGTGAAAGTTACCCTACAACACACAGAAATGGGACCTCTAAACATACAAAAATGTGACTGTACTGCTGTAGAGTTTAGAAATCTGATCCAAGTACCTACTGCTTGGAAGGCCTGGTACTATTTATCTCTCCCCTTTGTTTCACTCAAATCCACTCTCATCTTCCCTAATAAAACTTTCATGGGAAGACTAGTGAATGATTTAAGGAACAAGTTCTCCAGCTGTAAACAAATACATACAATGTGAAGGCAAATTTTATCCCTTCAACTGAGGCATGGGGGGGGGGCACTGCCCCCAGGCAGTTCTGTCCTGCTAGAATGGTGACTGCTGTGCAGAGGTTAAAATTGGCTTTGAAGTCTCACCTATCGCCTTAAAAATATTTCCAGAGTCTACTACCTGAGCCTTAGAATTAGTCACTAATAGGGTTGGGACAAGCTGAAGTGCATATGGGCATTGTTAAATACCCACTTCTTTGCTGTGGTCATTATAGTTATTTTGAATGGATGAATCTTAACAGCAGGGATCCTTGGGGTTGGAGACTTTAATGATTCTTCTGAGGAACTGAATAGGATTTAAAAGACACTAGATCTAAAACTGACACTCCAGAGGGTGCATCAGATTCTGACCTTGACTCAGTTTGCACCCTTAGGCTAGTGACTAAAACATCTCCTTGGCAAGGGAGCTATAAAATTTTGATGAGATGCTAGTTTACAGATATTTTAAAGCATTAACCCTTGCCTAATTTTTTCCTTTCCCTATCCCAGATAGCTAGCAATTAATCCCACTGAGGTCCAACCCTTGTTTTCCCCTCTGATGTTCACACACAGAGGCACACACATTTACAAGCTCACACTCAAAGGTTCAAGACAGCTATGTATTAAGTCTCCATACCACCATTTTTTAAGGTATGGCTCAGACAGTGTGGCTTTTCATATGACTCTCAATGGGATTCCAGACATGAAATATCATGGTATATGAGGGAGAAACTTGTGGAAATCATTGAAATAGGAAGGTTATGCTCACTTTTTTCACACATTTCTCCTGAGGTACATCATTAACCTTAGCAAGGATTTTCTGGCCCTCCTCTGTAGCAAGTCATAGGACCATTACAGGAGAGATTTCTTATTACTGAAGGGAAAGAAAAAAAAAAGCATCCGTAACTTTGAAGACACATGAAGGCAGAGAAGAAGCTAAACAGTCCTTGTTGTGTTCCTCTCAGCTTAGCATTAGATCACACATTATTTGACAAGTTATACTTTTTTATAACTGTCCAGTTCTTCATCAGAGTAGCCCATCACTCAGATTTGTCGATGTCTTCCTTACAGATTTTTGTGGAACATAAAACATCTGTTAAGGGCTAGGAATTTGGTCTAGTGGTAGAGTGCTTGCCTAGCAAGCATGCAGACCTGGGTTCAATTCCTCAGTTCCACATACGTAGAAAAAAGCCAGAAGTGGTGCTGAGGCTCAGCCTTGAGAAAGCCCAAGGACAGTGCTCAAGCCCTGAGCTAAACCCTAGGACTGGAAAAAAAATCTGTTAAATCTTGTGTCCTGTGGTAAGAACAAGAACATTTTTCCCATTGCTCTAGTACCATTTGTCCTGAGAAGTAGGACTGATGTTCCTAAAATAACTTTGACCATCTTGGTTCCTAGTGTCTTGTCATCATCATTGTCTTCCCCTTCCTCTTCTTACTGTTCCTCCTCCTCTTTCTCTTCCTCCTTCCTTCTCAGGCATCAGATGCAAGGTTTGCTGCTCTGTCCAATTTCATATATAGTTGCCTTGTTTATAGCACCTAGCCTGTCTCACCTTCCTTTCTCAGAGTCACAAGTCTTCATGGATACTCACATGGAGTGAAATCTTCTGCCTGTCTGTAATTCCAGTCTGCTCTCTCATAAATTCTTTGAAACTTTGTTTTCCAGTCAAAAAAAAGGACCAGTGAAAACAGTGGTAGATACCACATAGAGCTATTCAAAGCTTAACTAAGTTAATGTTCAAAAGAACCTAGAACAATGCAAAGTACAAAATAAGTACTTCCCAGATGTTTGAAAAGATCATTAACAATTCTTAGTTCCAAATGTCAACTGCACAACTTGAAACCAATGGCTTTCTTTTCTTCTAGAGTCTTTAAAGGAAGCTGGGTTAATATTGCTTGTCTAAGTTCACTGCAGCTGTGGGCACTGTGCTTCACTCGCCCATCTTCCTAGGACTGCTGCACCTCACTCAGTATCTTGTGAAAAATTCTTCGTGAGGAAGCTAGGGGCATTTGGAGAGCTGAATAATGTGGGTTTATTACATTGGCCGATCCAGAGAAGTCCTACTCTGGAGTCTGAGCCCCGACCAGCAGGAGTACAATCCTTTTATATTGTGGGTTCCAAGTTGAGTTTTGGATAGGGTATAGGTATTTTAACTTGTGGCTTGCCCTGACAGTTACAGTCTTTGAAAATTACTTGCAAGCTGGTTCTGGCAATATTAGGTTGAGTTAGCTCTGATAAATGTCAGGACTGAACTAGTTTTGATAATATCAGGTTTCCATGATCATTCTGCCCTTTGATGCTCTATGTATTTAGAGAGCATTATATTTTAATAAATTTTGTTGATCCAAGGGCTTAGATCCTCATGAAGCAAGGATATGTATATTCATCTCCATTTCTACTCTCAGCTCTACGAAGCTAGAAAAGTCAGTGAACTCTCCTTAGAACCAGCCATGGGAAGTGATCAGCTTTCATTTCAGTCTTACTGACCAAGCCTTACTAGGTCTGTGGGTCCTGGAACCTTCCCTTATCTAGAAGCAGGTGTTCAGAGTCAGTCTGTTTGTCCTCAGAAGGCTAGGAGGCTGCTGCTCCTTCTGGGACCTCAGGAGAAGAAAGACTCCAAGAACAAGCGGGTGGCATCACCTCCTCAGTCAAACCTAAGAGCACCTGTGTTCTAAAAACCTGGATGCCTGCACCCAGTGGTTCAAGAGGAGAGGATGTTTGTTGTTGTTTTCCAGCTCATGCACCAAAATGCTGCAGAATATATTCTGGGAAGAAGTCAGCAGCACTCAAAGAGTTGGAAAACTTAGGTTTATTATGCTGGCAGGCTCAGAGGGACTACTATTCCAATGTTTCTACTTCGAAGCCTCCACTGACAGGAACACAATGCTGTTCTGGGGGGGGGGGGTTAGGTTCCAGTAGAACTCAGGTGTTTTAAGTTTCACTTTATCCTATTGGTTACAATTCCATGAAAATTATTTTCAAGCTAGTTTTGTCAATGTCAGCTTGAGCTAGTTCTGATAGTGGCTGTCTAGAGTTAGTTCTGATAATAACAGCTTTTCATTCTTTGTTATTCTACCCTTTCCCAACTTAATATAAGAACCTCAGAGTATTTTGGAAAGGTCAGAGCACTAGCAGATTCAATGTCTGGTTAAAGTTCTATTCAGATCCACAGTTGGAGAATTCTAGCTATGTGCTCACATCATGGAAGAGGCATGAAAGAGCCCTGGGGCCAATTCTACAAAAGCACTTGATCCCATTTATGAGAGTTCTGCCTTCATGAATGCAACATCTTCTAAAGTCTTTACCTCTTAGTCCCATCCTCTTGCATGTTAAAATTTCAGTGTATGATTAGAACAGGTTATAATTATTCAGACCATGGCAGAAAAACTTATTTTATTTAACAATTATAAATAACTATCATTATACATCACTGATAATCATATTAACAAATGCTAACAAAGTGTTTTCAACATATCATGAACTTTTTGTAAAGTAAAATTTTGCAAAATATTGTAATTAATCCTACAATGACTATAAGAGAGGAAAAAAAACATTAACTTCATTTCATAAAAGAGAAAAAAGAGGTGGATTTCTGACAATGCATGCACAATAACTTGCCTAAGATATACCATGAAATGTAGAAAAGTTGTCATGTCAATCTATAAAATTTATGTTTAATTTATGTTTATGTTTAACTGCAGTGTAGTATTCCTCTGAGGCTAGCAAGTTGCATGTGCTAAAAAGGACAGTGGTATAAAAGACAAAACATTGAAGAACTCAAATACATGAATCGATCAACAATGTCCCATTCATGGCGGTTCTGGACTATTCTCCTGTGAATGCAGGAATATGATTCTTCATTCAAAAATTCATGAGTGTGGAAATTAATACCTTGAAGAACAGAGCCTAATACCTTGAAGAATAGAGTCAAATATATCAGGTTACATTATACAGTCATTCTTCTCTTGTATCATGACATTTCTACACATCCTCACAAATATTATGACTTTGGAACACAGTGCCTTCCCTTCCCCATCACCATGTATTCTGAAAAATCTTCCTAGCCTGCTTGGCTCCTGTCTCGTTTGTGCTTTGTTTTGTTCTTTCTCCGTCTCATTCATGCACCCTTTCCTCTATCCTTCCTTCTTTCCTTACTTCCCTCCTCACTTCCCTCCCTCTCTCCTTCCTACCTTCCTTCCCTTCCTTTTCTTATTTTTGGCATAGTAATATTTCCTCTGTGCTTTTCTGTTGTGAAAATAAATAACTTGTTTTTGATTTAGAGGCTTACAGTTGAGAGTTTGCCTTGAGTCTAAGAAGAGATTTTTTTTCTTTCTTTTTTATTGTAATTAGTAAAAGGGTTACATGATATTTGCCAGACAGAAGGTGCATTAATTCACATACATTGATACCCTTTCACATGTCTTGGTACCCGTTTCCCTCCCCCCCACACCCCTCACCCGTCTTGGTTTTCCCCCCTTCCCTATCAAATTTCAAATATCCAAATACAAATAAGTTCAATATATCAGATAACAAAGTGAGATACTATACCAATATGAGATAACCAAGGGACAGCAAAGGAGATGAGAGACAACATAGTACATTAAGGACAACAATCATTCATTATATGGCTTTTGTTTCACTATCCTGGAGGTCCTTTCAATTAGCTTCACATTATATGTCCTTATGATAAGAAGAGATTTTGAACTTGAACTTTTGAACAATGTTGGTCATGTTAAGACTGTGGCATTCAAAAATGAGCTCAATACATTTTGTTTTACAAGATAGACATGAGCCTTTGAAAAGGAGAAGTAGAATATTGTAGTAAAAGATGTTGTATTATACACATATATGAATATATCTATGTATGTGTACATATATATCCTTTCTATTGGTTCTATTTTTCTGGAGAATTCTGACTAGCATAAATGATTAACTCTCATTAAGCATTTAATCTGTGATACATACCTTGCTAATTGTCTTACAAGTACTAATTGTTTAATTTTAATATCACCAAAAACATAGGCAATAGCTAATATTAGCTCCACTCCAGAGAAAAGAAAGAGTCTTCCATATTAATTGACTAGACTGCCTTGCTAGTAGTAGATATGATGTGAAAGTTAAGCTCATGTCTATAATCACCACTCCATCACTTACCAAAGAACAGGGTATTAGTAGAGACATATTATCAAATCTTTCAAAAGTGGACACTGGACAAGTAATACAATTTTCCTATTTCCACTAGGAAATGTCAATTTGGAAAAATATATATATTTATGTTGCTAATTGAGTAATAGGGGAAAAAAGAGGTCTTGTAGTAAATCTGCAATCAGCCCCATTCAAGACTTGAAAGTTCAGAGCCTGAATGGAGTTGATTGCAGGCAAGTCTCACAACGCTCATCAATCAAATCATCTGTTTCTTTTATATGTGTTCTCATTTAACTGAGCCATAAGTGACATCTTCAGGGCAGATGATATTTCAAATTCTCATCTTTTTTTTCCTCCTAGAAGTGCCTGCTTGACATTGTTGTAGCCCAGCGAATGGGTGTCTACAACCTTGGAAAAATGAATGACCTTATTGTAAATTTTGACCTTGCCTGCAGTGTCTTCCCTGTTGATTTCTTAGTGGTGAGTATGGTGTATTGTTTCACTGGAGCAAGATCTTTGAAGCTCCACTGTTGGCTACCCCCCATCTCTAATGATTTCAAGCTGTTCAAAGAACTGCTTTGAAACACAGGCAGGAGCAAATGTTTTATAGCAAAGCTGATTTAAAAGGAACCTCAAACAATGCTTTTAGGAGTCTAGAGGAGCCTTGCATAAATGGGCAATGGACCCTCCTTCAAAATGTTCCTCTTCCTTGATAGTTCAGAGATGGATTTATATTTCATTATGTTAGAGTTCTAAAATTTATAACAAAGCAGTGGAGCTAATACGCGTTTCACTAGCTATAAAAGCAAAACATATGAGATTGTACAATATGCAAATTCTTCACAGTGACTGGGAGGCCGCCAAAGAAAGAAATAATTTATTTGTATTCCTTTTCAGGTAGAAGAGCCTAGAATATAATATGTTTGCCGCTTTAAAACATGCAAAGAAATGTTAATTCATTTAGAGTGATTTAAATATATTGGTCAGCAGGGAAAGCATTGTGTACTCAACAGTTACAGTTTTATCTTTAAAAAATCTTCAAAATAGATTCTTCGGTGCTTAGATTTTTTTATTCATTAGATCTTATCAATTAGGTTCAAAATTTTCAGTGTGATGATTTTTCTATCATCTCTGTAATTTAGATACTTTTGCCTGTGACTAGTTCATTTACCTTTTGTAGTATATAACATTATACTTTATATAACATAGTCTTAAGAAATGTTTATTTTCTGAAAGTGTAATATTAGACAAAAATCAAGAGCATATTTTTAACTTCAGAAGATAAATACAATAAATACAAACAAATACAAAAAATAATGCTCAGCATTAAGCTAGAAGATATATATAGAATTAATTAGAATTATCTGCCTAAAGGATCACAAATTCAGTGCAGGTAAGAGGATATGGGTATAATAGGTAAATTACCAAGAGAAACAAGTATTCTTTTTTGTTGTTGTTTTTGAGAGTCTCACTGTATAGACTAGGATGGTATCAAACTTGTAATCTTGCTTTTGACACCTGAATGATATGATTATGGTTGTGTAGCATGAGGGCTAACTAAACTTTTTTTTTTGTGACTGATAAAGATGGAAAGGAGAGCATGAGAGGAAAGGCAAGAATTGATAGAGATACAAAGGCTATTCCAAATGATAGATTGAGGAAGGTAGATTAATTTCCTATTCCTATTGTAATGAATAAATACAAATAACTTCCAACAACAAAACTGCTATTTTACAACTCAGTAGAACAAAAATCTGAACTTTGAATTGCTGGGCTAAAACTGAAACAGTCTCTCTTTTCAAAACTCTAACCAACAATCTGCCCTCATTTTTCACAGCCGTAAGGCTGTTCATGCATATAATGCCCTTCCACCTTCAATGTGGCCCAAAGCATGTGGATTGCAACTTAAAAAGGAAGATACATAATACCTATTGACTGGAAGGATTATAGAAGAACATCGGATAGCCACACAGAATTAAGTTTCGTGAAAAATGAAAAAGGCCTTGGACACAATTAGATCTGTCTGTTTTATCTGTTTACTGCTTTCCCCAAAATTTCATCTTCCTAATAGGCACATAATCAATACGCATTGGGAAGTCTTGAGTGAATACTTATTAAGGGGAAAGCAATTGCTTCTGAATTATAGAATAGATAATTGGAGCATCAGTGTTCCAACATCTTCGCCATATTGCAAGAGTTCTGCAATAGGAAAGTTAAAACCAATCTTCTATTATATGTGCTGCTATAACAAAACACCATGGATTGGGAAACTTGCAAACAAGAGCCATTAGTTTCTTAAAAATCTAGAGATTGGGCCAGGAGTTTGGCCTAGTGGTTAAAGTGCTTGCCTAGCATGCATGAAGACCCGGGTTAGATTCCTCGGTACCACATACATAGAAAAAAGCCGGAAGTGGTGCTGAGGCTCAAGTGGTAGAGCTATAGCCTTGAGAAAGTCCAAGGACAGTGCTCAGGCCCTGAGCTCAAGCCCAGGACTGGCAAAAAAAAAAATCTAGAGATTGTAAAGCCCAAGATCAAAGCAGATTCCATGTCTGGAAGGTGCTCACTTTCTGGCGACTAGGCAAAGTTTGCTTACTGTGCCCTTAAAAGGTAGAAGAGGGGAGAGAAAAAAAAAAAAAAAAGAGGGGAGAGATCTTTGTGAAAGCCTTACTCAGCAACTGCTCTTTCTTCAGTTGATTAGCTTCACTCAGGAAAACTCAACCTGCATAATCTTATTGTGCCAAAGCTCTCTATCCTAACATTACCCTATGGGGTTTATGATTTTTGAAGAGGAAGAAAACACAAATATCAAGGTCATAGAAAAACAGAACCAGAGAATCTGAACAAAGACCTTTATCAAAAGAGATCTTTGCTTGGTCCTCTGTTTGCTATAAGTATGTGTCCCCCAAATGTGTATGTTAACAGCTAACTCTTCCAGGTTGTTAGTTTAATAATGGGCCTTTGAAAATTGATTAGACGATTTGTGGAATTAGAGCTGTTACAAAGAACCACTAAGAGAGCTTGCTCAGTCCTCTGCCAGGTAAGGACACACACATGTGTCAAGATGACACCATGAGATACAGGTTCTCTAAATAACAGATATTCTGGAACCTTGTTCTTGACTTCTCAGTCCCAGAGTTGAAAAGCAATGCATTTCTGTTGTTTGTAAATTACTCTAGATTGCTGTCATTTTGTAATGACATGTGAATGGTTTAAAATGCTATACTTGGCTTTCTGAAGATAGATTTTTCCCCCTCAACTACACAATTAAATATAGCAGTAACCTCCATGTATACCTATGTTAAATTTTTATGTTCTAGATCATTAAGAGCTCTCCTACACATGAACTATTGTCCTATTAAACTTTTTACCACTTCTAAAATTACCTATAGTTTTCTGCCTTAGTAAAAGATATACTCCTTTGTCAGAAAGAAACCTAGTTTTTATTTCTCTGGAGAATATTTAGTGAGCATTAAATATAAGGGAAAAAGTTTATGCTGTTTTTATTTCATCTTCAGCCCACCTTCACTGTGCCTTGGGAATACACACGGATGTGTTCATTTTTATTTCTGCTATTGCAATATATAATGTTGACTTAAAATGAGACAAAGAAAACCCTGGATCAGATCCAAGTTCAAATTTCAAAAGAGGATCTGCGTGAAATTGAATTCCCAAAACAAAGTATCTTTTAGATTTAATTACATTTCTCCATGAAAAACACCTGAAATATTTTCAGATCCAAGTCAGTCTTAGTGTGATAATGCACACACATACACATACACATACTCACGTACACAATCACATTAAATGTTTTTCTTGGTAATAGTATTCAATACATTTTGTACATACTTTCTAAATCCTCCTGTAAATATTTCGACACAGAAGCTGCTTCTCTCTTTTTTTTATCTTCAAGCACCAAGGTCAATAAAACATTTGGGAGAAATGAATATGCTGTACGTAGCCAAAGATATAGTGTACGCATCTGAACAAAAGGCTTGTGGTACACCATCTTATTGAACCCCTATTTCATTTCAAAAGCTGAGAGGGAGAGAGAACCAGTGCATATCCATCAATTCTGTGGCTTTAATATTTACTTTAGTCATAAAGAGCAAGTGATATGATGAGGGTTCACTACTGTAGGAAAAACTCAGCTTGTCAGTACCAGAAAATGAAATTTTTATTTATTGAACTTGTAAGCTCAAGAAATGCTATGTATTATTTTCTGTTCTACTGATTTATAGATTAAATGAATTAGTAGTCACTGAGTTGCAGCTTCACATTTATTTTTCTCTTTAGAAACCAATGTTTTAAAACTGTCTAGAAAGAAAGCTTTTCAAGAGACAGGAGGAAAACTGGTTTCAATGGTTAAACTTTCTTGAAAGGAAAAAAAAACACTGAATCACTAAGATTGCAATTGCTGAGCAGTATTGCTATGTTCTTGTTTTCAGAAAATGAACACTAATGGTCCTTTTTCACAGCAGTAAGATACATAAATGCAATTTCTTCATAAAAATGCATTGTTTGTATACAAGTTATAAGTCCCTTGAGTTCAAAATAGTATTTATAAGGTTAAATGCCTAGATTATTTCCATCCTTATTTTTAATAGATAATTTAAACTTCAAATTACCATGCAAGCATTCAGATTACCATGCAACCATTTAAATAAGACAGTGAGAAAATAAGTGAGCGCATGCCTTTGTTTAATTATTTTGAAAAACTTTTTATTAATTTCTATCCCACTTTAATATCTTATTCGTATAAAATAAAACTAATGCCAATTCATTAACTAATATGCTAGCTATTGAAAATCACAAGGAAAAACACTAAAAGAATTTATGTTTATGTTCATTTAAGCTGTTCATTTTAGTGTAAGTATTCTAGGGTTTGCTTAACTAATTCTTCTCAGTGATTCAGTCTGAGAATTATGTGCTTTATTATATTGTATTTTCTAGGAACAAGTAAGAAAGAGCCTCTACATATTTCTAGGCATGGTTAAAAATATTAGAGATGGGAACCAGGAGTGTCGCCTAGTGGTAGAATGCTTGTCTTGCCTATTTGAAGGCATGGATTCTATTCCCCAGTACCACATATAGAGAAAAAGTCAGAAGTGGTGCTGTTGGTCAAGTGGTAGAGCTCTAGCCTTGAGAAAGCCCAAGGATGGTGCCTAGAACCTGAGTTCAAGCTCCAGGACTGGCAAAAAAATAGAGATGATCCCTCTTAAATGAAGGGAATTTTTGGTTTCTTTATAAAGTGGATCGATTTGAGGAGACAATACAAATTAAGTGAATATCTAAGCAATACAGCCATCTCTTATAATAGCTACCATGAAAAAAATGATCTAGGAAACATACTGATAATTAGGTAAAAAGAAGGAAATCCTTAATTAGATGAATTTGTAAGAGAAGTTTCCTTAGATGAGTTGACATTGGAACTTGTTTATGAAGAATATGAAAACAGGTCATATATGTGACTTTTAAAAATGTAGGAGGTATTTCCAGTAGAGAGAAAGATCATTTCAAAAACTCTGAGATGGATATTTAAAAATGTAGGAGGTAGAGAGAAAGATCATTTCAAAAGCTCTAAGTTGGATATTCACAAAGCAGATAGACTAGTTTCAACAGTATAGTAAATAAAGAAGGTCTGATGACAGAATTAGAGGTCAGAATTTAGATAGTATCTGGCATTACAGTTCTCCACCATGTGCTTGAACTTTATTTTAAGAAGATATAAATAAAACTGTTAAAAAAAATCATCCATCAGATAGTATTAGGGCCAGGTGCTTGTGGCTCAGTCCTCCCCAGGAGACTGAGATCTGAAGATCATGATTCAAAGCCAGTCTGGGAACTAAAATGCTAATGTCCAAGAGATTCTTATCTCCAATTAATGACTAGAAAACCGGAAGTTGCACTGTGGCTCAAGTGGTAGAGTGATGTCGTTGAACTCAAGATCTCAAGGACAGAGTACAAGCCCCAGGACCAAAAAAAAAGAAGAAAAGTATTAGGTAAGAGAAATGATATCTAGTTAGTGATTTAAATGTGACTCTCAGTATCTATGTTTCACAGCAATGACAATGAGCTTACACTACCACAGTGTAAACTTAAAAATATTAAGATAATAAAAAATTACTTAATGTTTGCTTTTGTTTAGAAATTATGCCTAATACAGAAAACACTTGACCACTGAACACATTAAACACTCTTCGATGTTTGAAGGAAAGACTGGGAAAAAAATGAAGAGTTGGAGATATTATTGCAATGACCCAGAGAAGCAGCAATGATGAGATTAGGTAGTAGCAATAAGAATGGACAGCTCAATGATTTCCCTCATTTGTCATAATCAGTAGAAACCTTGGGCTCTCCTAGCAGAGTTCTGCAATAGAACAAAACCTTGATACATAGGCCATATAGTATGAAGCTAATTGAAAGGACCTCTAGGATATAGAAACAAAAGCCATATAATGAGTGATTGTTGTCCTTAAGGTACTATGTTATCTTTCATCTCTTTTGCTGTCCCTTGGTCATCTCATATTGTTACAGTATCTCACTTTGTTATCTGATATATCATATATATTTCTATTTAGTTATTTGAAATTGGATAGGGAAAGGGGGAAAACAAGATGAGGAGTAGGAGGAGGGTTATGGGGACCAAGACATGTGAAAGGGTATCAATGTATGTGAATATTAATGCACCTTCTATCTGGCAAATATCATGTAACCCTTTTATTAATTACAATTAAAAAAATCAAAGAAAGAATGAGCAGAGTAGACAGATATGTTTGGAGGGAAGCTAACTGGAATGATCTTTGATACGTGGGTGATTTTAAAAAGAAACTAACTTCTGTTCAAAATTCTATTGTGACAAAAGTATTTTAAAAATAGTGGATTATGAGATCTTTGGCATCGATAAAAAGACACTATGAATAGAGGGTCCATTAGCTGGGCACTAGACCCACAGTAAAAAGAGGAATTTTCAGCAATGGCAGGACTTTAGCGAATCTTTTCCTACAACTTGCTTATAGAATATTGTGAAAACAACTATTTCTGTGCTCTGATAATTGGCCCAAAGCAAACAATCAGTTCAGATGCATCTATTCCTAAAAATAATGCTCAATTTAGAGAGAGAACAGTTGGAGCCCTGGGCTTGTCTTCCCAGGGTTATTGACCCCCTCCTCCAGCCCAGGTGGTGCTGTGATTTTACAGGATAGGACTGGCTATGAAAGCCAGCAGCTTTGCTGCTAGACAGGCTACTGTGATTCAGAACCAAGGGAGGAAGTTTAGCACAGAGAAGCTCTGTCAGCAAAAGGGAATCATGCTAGTAAAATGGAGATTAAACAAGCTGGAGGTAATGATCATTAGGAGATCAGTCCTTAGGGAGAAACTAAACAGAAACATCCTGAAACTAAAGCAAATCCCTGACTAATATGTACAAACCGAGAGGAAATCTGAAAAAGGTCCATGATTTCCACCCAACCCTGGTTCCTGAATGGAGAAGAAATATGAGCAATTCCAGAAATAGAAAATAGAGACCATAGACACAGATTCATTGGTGAAGGTAGAAGACTAAGTGGCTCAAGACGGGTGAGCACATATTCTAAACAGAGAGCTACTATGAGCTATTGAAGACATTCTTAAGAATAGAGAATCAAAAATGAACTTGAGAAAATATAAATCTAAACAGACATGTTGGCATA
This sequence comes from Megascapheus bottae, assembly GCF_031878675.1. NCBI lineage: Eukaryota > Metazoa > Chordata > Mammalia > Rodentia > Geomyidae > Megascapheus > Megascapheus bottae. Next base: position 84,584,544 of record NC_143509.1, on the reverse strand, counting down.
TGCATACCATAAGTAGAATTATTGTGCAGGATAACTCCAGGTGAATTAAGAAAACAACAGGAAAATAGCAATTTAAATAATCCTTAGAGAAACTCTAGAATGCTCAGTTGTCATAATATATTAAGTAAAATGCCTACATTTTCACAAAAATTATAATATATACAGAACAGAAAAATGTGCCCTATGTTTCCCATGAGGGGAAAATTAAGAAGCCAATAGAACCTACTTTATGTGCTAAGATATTAGATTTAGCTGACAGAGGCTTCAAATAAGATTTTATAAGTAATTGCAAAGTATGTCAGAGAGAAAATATGATAACCATGATTTACCAGGTAAGGAATCTCCACTTAAAGAGGAGAACTCATATAAAAACACTAAGTGGCAATGCCAGCAATAAAAGTACAATAATGAAACAAATACAAGTTCATATATAAACTCAACAATACATGACATGATAAAAGAAATTGGTAACCTCCAAAATAAATCCTTAGACCCATGCATGATGATACAACCATATATACCCAGCATTCAGGAGGGTGAAGCAGGAAGGTCACAAATTTCAGAGCATCTGGGCTTTATAGCAAGATACAATTTCATAAGAAATAGAGAGATAGATAGACAGACAGACAGAGAGAGACAGACAGAGACTGAGAGAGCCAGGGAAACAAAGAGACAGTGATATGTATATATGTATATATTCTATGGAGAAAGAGAGAGAGAGAGAGAGAGAGAGAGAGAGAGAGAGAGAGAGAGAGAGAGAGAGAGAGAGCGCACGTGCAGCAATGTTCCAAGAGATGCACGATAGGATGGTCGTGCTGGAGAAGTGAAGTGTAATGTCACCAGCTCCTGTTTCCTTGATGAAGATGATTGGTATAAAAATACCCAAAACTCTGCTGAAGTGAGGATGGCTACGTATGTTGCGTGCATGTGCACACACATACACCCATACATAATCATATGACTATTTTCATAAAAACCCTACTCTGTTCATGATGCTTTTCACAATTAGGGATAGATTTACTAAAACTTTATTGCATGAGCAAAGAATTGGAATCGAGATTTGTTTAAGACAATTTCGAAGCTGAAAAGCCATAGTAGTATAGCAGGAAAGGCAAGACATTGCTTATTGAGTAAAAAGTTACAATTAGATAAGAAAAATAATTAAGTGTTTTTGCTCAGCAAAATGATTATAGTTTATAATGATGTAGTTCAAAATATCTAAAACAGTGGATATTAAACTCATTCAAAATAAATGATAAAAATAGACTGCTTTGATCATATCACAATGTATATATGCATTGAAAAATACATCTATCAAATAAATGTATTTCTTCAACTTATATGGTATGACATAATTTATGTTTTCTTTCAAAACAAAGAAAACTTGGGAACACTGGAGAAAATTTGAGTGAGTTTTATATTAGCTTATATTATTATTTCAGTGATAATTTCTGTTTGTATTTTTGTAGTCAAATGTAATTATCCTTTTGAATAGCTCTCTCTGTTAAACTGTAAGTGTTGGTTATTACAAATGACTACATTAAAATTAAAAAGTATAACTATATGGAAAACAAATACTGTGAGTATATAAAAACATTTTAGGTTCACCTTTTTTGTGAATGTTTCGCTAGATTTTGACATTTTTCTAATTAAAAAGTTGAAAGTTAGAAGATGGATGCTGTAAGACTGATAGGGGTTTGGTTTAGAAGAGGGAAGAAAATATCTTTGTTTGAACAAATTTCAGAGGCTCTGATTCAGCTTCAGCATGCTTAGGAATGCACCAGATGGGGGGAAGGGAGAGAGATATTTTGAATCCTTGAGTATGGAAGAGCCCTTAAGTGGGAGTATAGATTTGTACAAGGAGGGAATAGCTGACTTTGCCAAATGCCACTGAGAGACTGCATGTGATGAAGAGGGGCCTGTAGGCTTTGACAACCTGAAGATTGTTAATGACATTAATTACAGTCAATTCAATGACATAATTATGACAGGAGCCAGATAGGAGTGAGCTTAAGAGCATTGATGTAAAAAGGAGATGTACAAATTTGGGTCTTGTAAGTTTATTTCTAATTGATCTAGTCTAGTGGGTTTTATTTTTGAAGATTATGTGGTAAAAGAGAAATGTAGCAAAAAGAGAGAAAAATGAAAGCAGAGAGAAAGGAAAGAGATGATGGAATCATCTCATCCATTAATCCGTTGCCCTTGGTTCATTGATATTTACATTGTTCTACATGTACTTTTAATAACATCTCCTAGAGGATAAGAATATAGAAGGGACAGTAAGTAATTTTTCTCTTTAGTTTTGCCTTGGTTTCATTAAGCTTAACAGGTTTTGTGTATGGGTCATTTTTCTTTATATATCTACTGCACTATTTTAATAAAAAACATATGTCTACAAGTATGGCTAAAGTGGTGGACTGTTAGCCCAACAAGCAAACCAAACAAGTACTGAGTTCTTAAGTACAAACCCTAGTACTGGTTTTAAAAAGTCAGCAAATAGCAGAATTAGTTTTTGCAGTTACCCCAATACACAACTACAAAAATGTATTACTGTTGCCATAGACTACTGAGAAGTTAACAATGATAGTCCAAGAACTTAAATTGATTCAGCTCATTTTAAATGTCTTTTTTCTCTTTTCTTATTGCAAATAAGAAATATACAGTTTAGCTTTTACTTCATTCATTTCATTACCTCTTTCTCATCAATACTCGAAAACATTTATTTTCCAGTTCGAACTGATTTTCCATGGTGTTCAAATGAAAGCAATTTCTTTCAAAATTAACTTATGATCTTTTTCAGCCTTCCACAAAAATCAGTATCCCTTTTTTCTAGCAATAGTTGGCATATCTTCTTACTCTCATGCAGTGTAATTAATGTTGTGTTTGTATTTCTTCTTGTAAACCTCTGCATTATGCTTTGTAAGGGCGACTTTTATTGAATAGCCAAAACCTTCCTCTGTGTAAAAACACAGGTGTGTGTTAACATCTATTATTATAAATTGGAACACCTGTTAAGAAGGTTGCATTCCATCTTTTTTTTCAAATCCAGATGCAATGTCTTCTCTGTCTAAAAAATGCCAGATAACATGTTTCTAGGCAAAGTTCTTAAAACTGTGCTTTCCCCCAACTGTGCTTTTACAAAGAACTTCCAAACCCTTTGCAAATGGTGTTTGAAGATCTGATCAAGAAAACATATGATTGTTTTAATATTACTGTTGATAGTTATATTCATACCTTCTATTTTTCTCTTGCCAGTCCTGGTCTTGGGCCCAGGGCCTGCATACTGTCCTTGGCTTTTCTCAAGGCTGGAGCTCTACCAATTGAGCCACAGTATCACTTCTGACTTTTTTCTATGTATGTGGTACCAAAGAATAGAACCTGGGTCTTCATGAAAGCACTCTACCACTGCGCCAAACTCCCGACCCCTTCTATCTTCTTAGATCTCATAATTTGCATTGCTGAAAATAATATAACCATTTAATGCAACCATTTTCTATTCCATGCATTTAAGCATAAATTTATGCTTTATTTTTTGAATGTTGCAAGATTCTCCTTCAATTACTTCTTCTCCATGAAATCTTCAAAAGAACAGCAGTCTGATGAAAAAAGCCTTATACTTTTGTTTGAGTCACATTTTGCTTAAAACTAGACTAACATATCTACATATGCAATATAATAAGATAATTAAAAGAAAATTGATTTACATAGTTTCACAAGTTCATATTAAATTTGAAGTTTTCTCTAAAGAAACTGGACAGAACATTAATAAAAAAACTCTTCAGTGAAGATGTTCTTGTTGGTACAAAGTAAAATTATGAAACACTTAATAGTATACAAAACATTCTTGAGCTTTTCTCCAAGTTAATGATATATTTGGGGTATTTACTGTCAAGGCTTTTGAAGCAGGAGGATAGCTCACATTACAATTCCCTAGTTCATGCTTCACAAGTTATTTTTTCTGATACAGAATAAGATATTACATAATTTGAAAGATATCTACCAATTAGTTTGAAAGGTACAATTATTTCAATTTTTTCTAGCTTTACAATTAGGAACCTACACATTTATTACTTATTTCAAGTAATAAACTGAATATGTGCTGTTCCTATGACAACTTGACCACAAATATGCAGTTATATAAGCTAAAATATGAAAATAATACCAGGAGTGAAAAAAATAATCTAAAAGAGAAGATAGATCTAGAACAATAAAAGTTGAAGGGCTAAATTAAAAGCTGATGAAATTGATGTGCACACAACATAAGGACCATTTGCAACAGACATAACAAAGACTGAATGACAAATGGTAAGATCACTGGACACCAAGGGAAATCATAAATCATCTTTCATAGCCACTGGCAAACAGCTCAAAATACCCAATAGGACAGAATCTGACACTTATAGGTAAATGAATTCTCCATAGAAACAAAGATGATGCAAAGCTGATGACTGCAAAACTTGTTATGGACTCATGGACAGACAACAGAAATAGTCTGATGTTAGGTACACTGTAATGTCTAAGGAAAGGAAGTTCTCACAAGACACTATGTATACAAACACCATGATCCAGACCTCTGAGCTTCTGGAATTGTGAGCAATAAACTGTTGTTGTTTATAAAATTACAAAATGAGGTAGGTGAGGTGGCTTACACCTGTAATCTTAGCTACTCAAGAGGCTAAGAGCTGAGGATCTCACCTGAAAGCCAGCCCAAGCACTAACGAATGTGAGACTCTTATCTCCAAATACTCACTAGAAAATGGGAAGTAGTGCTGTGGCTCAAGGGTTAGGGATTAGCCTGGAGCTGAAAAGCTCAGGGGCAGCGCATAGGCCCAGAGTTCAAGCCCAGTGACCTACAAAATAAATAAATAAATTAATTAATTAAATTACAAAATGTGTTTTTTTGCCAGTCCTGGGGACTGAATTCAGGGCCTGAGCACTGCCCTTGGGCTTTTCCTCAAGGCTAGTGTGTCGGGGTCCTTGGTCTCTGGTCCTTCTCTACTAGTAGGGGGATGGGGAAAAACACACCCAGCCTTCTTACCCTGGAGCACAAACAGAGAGCCCATGCAGCTTCATCAAGGCAGGAAGATCTCTCTCTCTCTCTCTTATTCCCTAAATCCCTCCTCCTTATATTGGGAGAGGGAGCCTATCAATATACAAGATGGACAGGACAAAGAGATCCACGTGTTTTATCCCTACTACAAGCCTCAGCAGAAAGTTATTAGACATGGCGTTACTTGCCCCCAACACCAGTGCTCTACCATTTGAGCCACAGAGCCACTTCCAACTTTTCTATGTACATGGTACCGAGGAATTAAATCCAGATCTTTGTGCATGTTAGGCCAAACACCCAGCCAGTAAATTATTTTTTAAACATCCCTGATAAACACTGATAGAAGCAATACTGCATGCTTTTGGAAACTATGGCATAAAAGAGGTTATGATTTGTGTCTATTTCTTTTTTATTGTATTTTATTGTTGGGGTAATGTATAAAGCGATTACAGTTACATTTGTCAAGTAGTGGGTGCATTACTTCTCAAACATTGATACCCCTTTGTGGGGCACATCACATCAAAGGTAAAAAGGCCTACCTCATGGCCCAGTGCTCACTTCCTGGTTTTGGAGCTCCAGCCTGCCTGTCTCCTGGTTGGGAGGTTTGGCTATGTTTTGTGATGTAAAATAAGGCTACCTTGAACCCATGGATTGGCCCCTCCACCCTCTCTGACCGCACCTACCTCCCCCTGTCCTGCCTACTTTTATATTAATAGATTCCTGCTTCTTACTTTAGCCCCTGGTATCTTCCCATTAAACGAGTCTGCTGTGACATTCTCCCTGGCGCGTCTGTGTCTTCCCTCTGGAGAAGGGAGGGCTGGGTGAAGGCGGCCAGTGGCCCTATCCTTTCTCGGTGGGTGTCATCTTAGTTGGGGCGTGTTCTCTTTGCCCTTCCTGCTGGTCAGGAGGCAAAGAGTGCTAAAAACCGCGACACCCCTTCTCGTGTTTTTGTCCCCCTTTTCTGCCACTGTCCCCTCCCAATCATCCTGTTTTTCTCCTTCCCTTCCCTATTTCAAATAAATAAATGGATATACAATATTCCAGGTAACAAAGTCAGATATAATAACAACATAAGATTATCCATAAAGAGAGAAAAGAAAATAAATAACTGCACACAGTACATTAAGAAAAACAATCACAAAGTTACAACTCTTGTTTCCACATCCTAGAGTTCATTTCATTTATTCTCATCCTATATGACCATATGTACATAGCTTTTGAACTATTGTGATCCTCTGTCTATTTCTCAGAAATTTTTCTTCTAGAACTTGCATCCTTCATCCTGTGAGGAAACCCTGTCAGAAAGATCAGGGGCTAGGAGGGTAGCCTAGTGGTAGAGTGCTTGCCTAGCATGCCTAAAGCCTAGGGTCTGATTCCTGGTACCACATACAGACAAAAGAAAGCCAGAAATGGTACTGTGGCTCAAGTAGTAGAGTGCTAGCTTCGAAAAATCTCAATGACAGTGACAAGACCCTGAAGTTCAAGCCCCAGCATTGACAAGATAATTTTTGTTAAAAAAAGAAATATCTTGTACACCTGTATTCTTTTCCCCTTAGTGTTTTGACAAATTATCACATATCTGTGGTTTAAAACAAGTATATACTTGTAAGTAGCACTGTGGTTCAAGTGGTTGAGTGCTAGACTTGAGCACAAAGTTCCTTCAGGACAGTTTTCAGGCCCTGAATTCAATCCCCACAACCAAACAAAATGGAACAAAAACAATTAAACACTTATGGTTGGACAACCTAGTATGTCAAAATTTTGAAATACAATTCACTGTCCTATGATCAAGTCTTTAGCAATGCTATATCCTTAGTTTGTTCTCTTGATTTTCCGGCTTTTAAGGACCACACAAAATGTTAGACCTTGGTCTTTACCCTCATCCTCTAAGACATTAATAGTGATTTTTAAAAAGTTTTATTATTCTGAATCACCTGTCTTTTCTTCTTTCACATTTAAGGACTGAAAAAAGAACTGGAAAATACTTTGGTTCACATGACTAATGGAGAGTAATCTTACCTTTTTTAAAAAAGTAGCAACCATAATTGCATCAGTAGCCTTAATCTAGGTAGTCTAACACATCTGTCGTGTTGCTTAACACGCTTGTATCATCTCGGGAGCGGGATTACAATCTGGACATTGCGGGGCATGTCACATCAGGGAAATGGAAACCTATGCTGTAGAAAAAGAGGCCTAACTCATGGACCAGTGCTCATTTCCTGGTTTTGAGAATGCACCTGGCTGAGATTGTGCCTGTTGCCAGTTGGAAAGCATGGCTGCGGTTTGTGATGTAAAGTAAGGCTACCTCTGGGATAGGCCCCGAACCCTTCCACCCTCTCAGACAGGACATGATTCCCCTTTTTTACTTACCCCCCCCCCCCCGCCCATCTTTGTGCTGATTGGCTCTTGCATCCTATATTAGCTGAATGTACTACCTCAATAAACAAGTTCCTGCCTTGACAGGTCTGATTTTTTTCCTCAAGGGAGGGCTGGGTGTGGGCGGTCAGTTGGCTCTCTCCTTATCCTGGTTGGGGCAGGTCGGGAGGGACCCAGTACTAAAAACCTCGACAGACATCTTTGGAGACTGTGTATTAGTTGTTTTGTCAGACAGTCCTAGCTGAGGTGATAGCTGGCAACTAGCAAATCCCACTTCTTATGAAAGTGATTCTACTGAGTCTAAACCCAGACTATTACCACTGGAACTGACATTAACTTGAGCAAATCTGTCATCACTGACAAATTTTGAACAAATAGTAGGCCAGAGATGCTAAGTTATGGCAAGGCTAAGAATGGGATGATTTAGCAACTTTCAAAGCATTGAATCGAGAGCAGGTGAAGATTGCTTGAACTGGAGTTTTGGTCCTCAGTGGTGCTACACAAATGCCTACTTTGAAACTAACTGGTGAATGTGCTCAAACAAGTCAATGAGTTTATACCATTTACAACCTATCCCACACATAAACCACATATTCTTCACAGAATGATAATTAACTAATTTAGGTAGGAATTAATTAACTTAATCTGGAAGTATAGATGTGTTACACCATGCCTGGAATTAATATTTTAATATGCATGCATTAATTAATAATTAGAAAATATTTTAGCAAATTTCCAGGCATCAGACATTTGATATGAAAGAAAGAACTTTAAAGACAGCGAGGTCTTCAGACTGGAGAATGGATGAGATTTTGTATTTAATCCCACCTAAAGACAATGTCTCTTGAGAAGGTAGAATTTAGATTTATGAATATGGGTAGGAAGATGACTGGTTTCTATATAGTATATATTTAAAGAACAATAACAGTAATATTTATTGTGCCATACACCCTTCCAAGTCTTTTCCAGTTTCTTACCCATCAACAAGATGAGGCTAATTACTCCATTTTGAATGTGCGTGAATGCTTTGGTCTGAATGTGAATTTGCCCTAATATTTATGTGTGGAGACACAGATTGTGGCGGTCCAGTCAAACCACATTAGGAGAGTTTCTTTGCCTTTTGTTAGCATATAACTTACCGAAACCAAGGACCTCCACATCACTGCAGACTTGTGACACTGATTGTTTGATATATAATTTAAAATGAAAAGTGAAAGTTCTGTAGTTCTTTTGTGTCCCTGGCTCAGTACCTCATCAAATCTCCCTCACAAAATGTCCTCAGAAAGATGTACTTAGATTCCTTTCAAGAAATTCCTTTCCAAGTAATTCTTCCCTCCCTTTTTGAGAAAGGGTCCCACTATGTATCTCAAGCTGACTTGTGACTCACTAGTGCTCTAACATAGCCTCAAACTCATGAGTCTTCTGCCTCAGCCTATCACATTTCAGGGATTTACATACACCCATCATTCTTGGCAAAAGAACATTTTCTTAAATGAGCATGCATTAGCTTTGTTATAATAAAATATAAATATTTTACCTTATAATGTTAGTATACTCTAGGTCACTATGCTCTGTCTGGAGATAAAGTCACTGGAAAGCAATAATGAGCATTGTGGCTGCCTTGTGTTAGCCTTTTCATCAAAACCAGCTCCAAGGTTATTCCCTGCTTCATCTAAACTCAAATGATGTACCACCATTAGGACTCTGCTGTAGATCTTTGTAAATTTCAGACTAAAGTTCTGACTTAGAGTTCACTAAATCTAGGTTGATACTTACTTTCCTAAAATTGAGCAAAACTTACATAATCCATATCACAATCTGGACTAGTGAACTATTAGCACACCCAAATGCATTTTTGAAAGTGACTTTGTAATCCACTTTTGCTCCACTAGTGGTTGATGATGCAATTTGTAGAACAGTATAATGAAACATATTTTTTCATTTTGTAATGGTTTTTCTTTTTTATTCAATGGCTCATGCTTTTGAGAATCTTATAAATTTAAGAATTAGTATAAAATTATAGAAATAATTGAACTTTAGAGATTTTCAAAAGTCTAAGGTCTTGCTGAAGGATATGTTCTTATATCTGTAATCTTACCTAATTTAAAGGTGAAGAATGAAAAGACCACTGCACAGGAAATAACCAGCCATAAACAGTGCTGAGGATAAGGTTTGAGTGGTAGAACATGATACCATCTTCAGGGTAGACTGTAGCTCAGTCTACCAAATATAAAGCCCTGAGTTTAAACCTCAGCACTACTAAAATTTAAAAAAAAATGAAGTAGAATTTTTTCTTTATTCTGTATTTATAAATTAGCTTGATATTGGAAACAATTAGAAATGCTAACATACAAAAACTTCAGGAAATATATGGCTGTTTGTAATTATTTTTCTGCAGTATTGGGGTTTTGAACTTAGGGCATTGCATTCACTAAGTGCTTCTATCATGGCTCTGTCCCTTTTGTTTTATTTTTTCAGATATATTTTCTCAGTTTTTGATGAAACTGCTATTGGATCACAATCCTATTTCTGCCTCCTCATATGATTACAAGCCTGGATTTTGCAATTTTTGTTACATAATTTTAAAAGTCATTTTTGCATGTGTTAAATTAATGTAACTTAGGGAAACTTGTCTTTTCTGCCTTCATTATCCCCAGTTGAATACAAAATTACTGCCGATTGTGAAAACATAACAAGGGATACAATATAAAAATAGATAAGTAAGATGCACTTTTGAGATCTAATTTTAACATTTACAAAGAGACTTGGGAAATCTTCTTTGCACATCTTAGAGTAGCATATCTGATTGTCAGCTTTGAGCGTTTCTGATTTTAAAAAAAAATATTGATTTTGCTCAGCTCTGGTGTTTTCAGAATAAATATTTCATAGAGAGCTAAAATCTCAATATATCAGAATTGATATTTGTTCTTCCTAATATTCCATCAAGACTGTTAATTAATATGAGATATGACATGTGTTCCTCCTTCTTTTGCTGATGGTACACTATCTCCTTGTTATATCTCCCCAGGACTAAAGATCTGAGAGGGCTCCCTTTTTTGTTTCTCCTTTATCAATAACATTTGGAAGGTCAAAAGTAGATGATATTATAATCAATTGCCAGCACGACTAAGACCATATGTTGCTGAACTATAGCTTATAGAACCAATTGTGTGGCCTTCTGATTTTTCTTTCACAATTTTGAACAGCTACATTTTTTTCAGATTTTTTTCTTTATTAACGTTGATTTTTTTACATCATATTTTGAACAGCTACATTTTTTAAGAATAGTATTTTATGACACATGAAATTCTGTCATATTCAAAGTTCAGTATTAGGAATACTTTATTGGAAGAAAGCCATGCATACTTTTTTGTATATTAGCTATGAATGATTTCACAAAGAGAGAGTTGAGTACTTATTGTAGAGACTTTATGGCCTCTCAATCTAAAATTGTTAACATCTGGCCTGTTGTAGACTAAATTATGTCCTTTCTAAATTTCTGTTGAACTCCTTACCTCTAAGGTGGCTGAATTCCAATGGAAGGCCTGTAAGGAGGCAATTTATGTTAAATGAGATCAGAAAGATTGGGGCTATGGTCCAATAAGACTGATGTCTGTGCAAGAAAAGTGGCAACACCAGAGTATGACTACATAGAAAGAAGACCATACATAAACATATCAACCAGGCCACTTGCAAGCCAAGAAAGAAGACCTCAGGAGAAAATGAACCAGTAGGTAGATTTAACTTCAGACTTTCAATCTTCAGAACCATGAGCCAATAAATGTCTATGGTTAAGACAATCTTATTTGTGATATTTTTTATTACAGTAGCCTTAGCAAACTAAACATGCCTCTCTGTATGTTGTGTGCTAACCCCTGACCAAAATGAAATCTATCAAACAATTGTAAGATAAATATAAAGTCTTTAGGACTTCATATGTCCCATAATTTACAGCCTAAAGCTAGAGCTCATTCCACCTAACCACATTAAAAAAAAGTGGGCAAATGCAAAGAAAGTATCTTTTTGCCAGTATTCTATGCTGGAAAGAACAAAAATGGGTTGAGAGAAGTTTCTATGACTAGTAAGTTGCATTACCACTCCATTCTCAATCTGCAGCCTCCTCTCTGTACCCAGCTATTCGTGTGTGTGGTAACTTCATATTTGTTGTTTTCAGAAAGCATTTTGAGCAACATATGAAAATTGCTTTCTTTTTAATTTTGTTGTTCTAAGACATACCTTTTTTGAATACTCTTTGCGTTTTTGACATTTTTGTAGTGATGTAATGTTTTGCAGTCAAATTGGATTGAATGGCAGACAGTTTCATTTTATTTCTCACCACATCATATTTTATTTCTCCTTCCACCAGGACCAGATGGACATAAAAATATAGCCCAGACCTTTGTGATGACAAATCAAGTCAAACCTAACAAGCTGCTTTTCTACAGGAAGTACTCAGTAGAAGAGAGGAGAATGCTTTAGAGAAACAAAAAAATCGGAAAGTTTATCTCGCCCAGCATTCAGAAGACTGAGGCATAGGAACAAGAGCTCCAGGCCAATTTACACTACTCAGTGGTACCCTTTCAAAAGAAAAACTAAAGGTGAAAGGGAAAAAAGGAATAAAAAAGGAAGGAAGTATTATATCTAGGACAATTTAAAAATTGATCAAGTACTGGTGATTGATACTTGTAATCCTAGCCACTCAGGAGATTGAGATATGACAATCAGAGTTGGAAGCCATTTTAGGCAGGAAAGTCTATGAGACTCTTATCTCTAATTAACCACTGAAAATTTGGAAGTAGAGCTGTGATTCAAAAGGTAGAGCCTTGAGTACAAAAGCTCAGAGACAACACCCAGGCTCTGAGGAAGAGAGACATTTAGCAGTACTTCGATTGGTCAAAGATAAAGAGTTGGTCATGAGATAAAGAGTTAAGTGGGATTTTCTTTAAGGCATTATTCAGTCATTATACTGGTTTTATAACTTGTTACTAAGGACTCTATAATTTCTGCCCACCTCATTTTACCCTGAGAGATATGATCCCCTTACATCTTTAAGGGTTGCTAGTGGATTTATGTTTTCATGGTTTTATCAGGCCTTTGATTTTTTTTTTTTGCATGATATCTCTCTTCTAGTGAAAACTAGAGCCCAGGCCTTGAGTCTTTCTTGGGTGACAGAATGAAACCCCATCTTTAAAAAACCCAATACCAGTAACAAAAATAACCTCTAATTGTATATATGCCAATTGGTGGTCAGATTCTTTTATATTCTAAAGTGGGAATGATCTATATTTCTGTTCACAACTCAAAGGACATCAGGAATTAGAAACAAGCTTTGCAAGTATCTAGTTTAGTTCCTATATGAGAAAAGATAAATTCAGCCAGCTTATCCCACAAGGAATAACATCTTCCTAGTGTATATATTCAAGCAGGGTGGGTGCAAAGGAGGAAAGGGGAAGAGGAAGAGGGTGGCAATATATTCCTAGTATGTGTCCCTGCTTTGGGACTGCAGATCTCCTATTGGCTCTATCCTAATGCAGTCTTCACTAGCCTTCGGTCAGCAAAGATGAAACACTATCTTGCATTTCCAAGACTTCTCCTGAGAATAACATGTCAATTCTGTTCCCATAGTGGTAGCCAAATCTAGTTGCAAGACTATAGGATGACTCCAAGGGAAACAGGAACACCTTATTGTACCCAGGGAGATAACTACAATACCTACCCAGCCAGGGGCTCGGTGTCTGCCACAAACTAAGAGGTTTCTGATTTGTCACTCATTATAATGAAACCAGAAGATAGCAGAATTCATTCTCTCCCAGAACTGGAGCAGACAGTTTTTTCCAGAAAGGCATTTTATTAAAAAAACATCCCGTTTTTCCTCTGAATTTTTTTAGTGGCTTTATTAAAACATTGGTAGAACTATATAGAATCAAGCTATGTGCCCTGTGGTTTGAAATTTTGGAGACATAAGGTTTCAGAGTAGATGAGTCAGTGTTATAGAATACAAACTATCATTGAGAACAACAAGGCACCTCCTAAAACCACAAGAAACAGAAGTGTTCATGCACACCTAACTTCCAGAGCATGGTGGGAACTGTTAAGTGCTTGGTGCCTATGACAAAATTATACAAAAATAGCTACAATAAATTTACATTCATGATATATGAAAATTCTAGTGCATTTCACCACACCCCTAACAAAACCAAGAAGATGACAGAGTATACCAGTTATCCCATCAAATGGGAGGTTGAGGCAGTGGATCTCTTGAGCTCAAAAGTTAGAAACAAGCCTAAACAACATAGACAGAGACCCATACATCATTCTCATGCTTTACCTTCAAATCTACCTCAAGAAATAAACAATGGGCACAGTGAAAGCTAAGTTGGTCCCTAGTGTTAAAAACAGTAACTTCTTTTAAAGACGGTAAGTTGTTATCACAAATACCTCAATGATAAAAATGTTTTTCAAACACACTGCCAAGTCTCTGCAGAGGAAACCAGATTAACTAACTGTAGTTAAGGATCAGATAACAACTGATTAGAATCCTCAATGCTTGAGGATTCCACTGCAGGTATCAGATTGCTCCTTCAATGTACTTTTACTATATCTCCTTATCTTTTAGCTCTTTAACTGAGTGATGTGATTTTATTAAAGTACTAATCTCTATCTTTTCTAAAATTCTTCCAGTACATTATGCCCTACAATTTTATTTATGAAATTACATATCAGTATAAAATGTAGATGATTAATCATTTCATAGGACACAAACACCTTGTAGATTTCTATGAATTATCTCAGTGCTGTGCCAGGTAATCTTCCCTGCCTTCTGAGGTGATTATTCATTGTACTTTCTATACTACCATGTAATTTACTTAATGTAGTTTCCATTCATTTATATAAATGTGAATTTCTTAGTTGTGACTGAAAAATACCAAACTAATCCAAAGTGGAAAATTTGAAATAAGAGCGATTCATTTCTCCCTAGTTCTGTATTTCTGGACTGGAAAAGCCCCATATTAAGATATAGGCAACCATATCATAGGCTTACCAGCTTCTGTTGCTACCTAAAATTTCCTAAATGTCCCTTAGGTTGTAGCCACTTCATCCTCATTTGAATGTATGCATTCGCTTGCATATCATCTTCTCCTCTTCTGTCAAATCTCATTTAGGGGTCTCTTATGGGAACTTTTGTCATTAGCTTCAGACCCTAGGGTATATTTTTCCAGCAAAGGTTCTAGAATTAACATTTGTATATATTTGGAAATTATCGTTTAATAACCCATCTATCTCTGTCGGTAGACCAAGATAGCCTTCAGCATGGCATTGGCTTGCCTCAGCTCTCAAAAGCTTTAATTATAGAAGTGTGCCAACACACGGAGCCACAAGACAGTCTTATTAACTGGACTGTTTTTATAGTTATTCAATTATAATCTCAATAGTAGAAGATAAAGGTATTTTTTAAATAAAATTGTAGACAGGAAAGGCATGGGAAGACTACCAAATCCAAATGAAAAAAGTTAAAATATAAATATTTGGTATTTTCTTCCTTAATTTTTAGCATGAGTCAACCCTAGTTAAAGCCCCAAGACTGGCAAAATGATAGTAAGTTTTAAAACCTGGTTGAGATGATCCATGGAAAATATTTATGCTGAATCAATAAAAATACTCATGTTAATATGCTTTAAGAAAAGAGGATGGGGGATTTATAAAAAGTAGATCCAGGGCCAGGAGAATGGCTTAGCTGTAGAGTGCTTGCCTTGTACAGATTCCTGGGTTTGATTCCTTATTATCACATACACGGAAAAAGCCGGAAGTGGCAATGTGGCTCAAGTAGTAGAGCACTATCCTTGTGAAAGACCAAGGGCAGTGCCCAGGCCCTGAGTTCAAGCCCCAGGAAGGCAAAAAAAATGCAGATTCCAAATTAGAACCACAATCACCTACATCTTAACCTGGAAATATCAAACCCAATATAATAGTTTACTCTATTGTTGACATGTTTAAATGTTTAATGCATGTGTCTGGTATATTAAAATGTATGTTATAATTATGTGATTATATAATTACATAATTATATCTTATATTAAGTCTCTAATATGTGTATGCAACTACAAGACATTCATAAAATATCAGAGCAGTGTTTCTGAGTGGAGTTATTCTACTCTAACTGTAGTTATTCATTAACGACCCAATATATGAACAAGTTGATTATATCTGAAAGCATTTAATTCAACAGAGCTTGAGGAGGGAGAAGCCCTTTAGAAAGAAACCATAAATCAGTACAGTCAAATACAATAAGCCTGTACTCTGGTGAAACAACAAGAAGAATCGTAAACATCTTTAATAAGCGGATTAAGCACAAAGAGGAAATTATTAAAGAATTCTTAATGAATCATGTTGATGGAATGCCCAAATAACAAAGCATATAATTAATCAAAGACAAGGAAAAACCAGTGTTTGTGATTTGTGGCCCAGAGTAGGAAGTCTAGTAAGAAAGAGGTAAAATGGTCACAAAAGAGAGAGAGTGAATGAGAGAGAAAGAAAAAAATCTATCTGCAATAAATATTTCACCCTTCCTTGAAACAAAAGTTGAAAGGTTGTAGAAACTATCAGGGTGAAAAAGACTCACTAGTAACTATTGAACCAAGAATAGTTACTTGAAACTTTCTGTCTGTTAAAATATCTGAGTGCAAGACAGGGCCAGCTTTACTTTAATGCTTGTTTATATCCATTTGCCTTCCCTTGAGTTGAGGTTTAGGTGGACTAAATGTTTTTCCCAAGTCCTGGAGTAGAATAGCTAGGGTCTGTTGAAAACAACTTTCCCTAGGCCTACAGTTAGTATTCTCTGAGTCACTTCTCCTAAAATGCAATGTATTTATACATAAATATATTTTGACTGGATGGCACTTCACGCCTATAAATCCAAACTACTTTGAATGCCAAGATCTAAAGACTGAGGTGCTGTACCAAACTAGGCATACAAATCTGAAATACTCTTATCTCCTAGTAACTAGCAAAAAGCCAAATTTGGAGGCATAACTCAAGTGGTAGTGTCCCAGCCTTGAACAAAGGAAAAAAAAGCCAAGGTGAGTGCCATTCTCTGACTTTAAGCCCCAGTAAAAATAAATATTAAACAAATAAATAAATACCAGGAAATAAGCTGTTAACCTTTATCAACTATACAGTTTTAGAATGATAGATGCATAAAATGTGCAACATGAGCCAGGCACTAGTGACTCATACCTATAATCCTAGCTTCTCAGAAGGCTGAGATCTGAGAATTGTGGTTCAAAAGTCAGTTAAGAAAGTTCATGAGATGCTTATCTCCAATTAACCACCAGAAAATCAGAAGTGGAGTTGTGGCTCAAAGTGGTAGAGCACTAGACTTAAGTGAAAAAAAAATCTCCGATACAGTGTCCAGGCCCTGAGTTCAAGTTCTAAGGACACAAGAGAGCGAGAGAGAGTGAGAGAGAGCAAGAGAGAGAGCGAGAGCGAGAGCGAGAGCGAGCGAGCGAGCGAGCGAGAGAGAGAGAGAGAGCACAAGAAGCAACAGAAAGAGAGAGAAAAGTCTGGTGAATATCAGCATTTAATAGATCCCCAAATAACCGAATATTGACAATGTTTCTTTCCTTCACCCATGGGCTCTGACTTACAAACAGATACCACAAAGCTCATCAAACAAAGTCTGTCTTTTGATATTCACTTTATTCAAAAATGTAAAACAAAGCTCATTTCTTATACTGCCTCAATCTTCCTAGCTACTATAGACACCTTTCTTATATTGTGGTAGACAACTTTGCTTTCTCCTCTCTGCTTCTACAATACCTTGTAAATATCCCTGCTGATGTATGAGTCACCTACACTTTTAATGTTTGCTTATTTTTCTCATGAATCACACTGTTTTCTGATGTTGATTTCTATGTCTACATCTCCCATTTGTCAAAGAACTCTGAAGTCTGTGGTGAGTTTTATCCATGGTCCAGACAACATCCTGAAAAGTCATCCAGGTTAGAAAAAGGCTTTGGAAGATTATGCCAAAGCTGGCTAGAGTATATATTAAAAATGATTAGGTTATTTAAACAGTGTCTAGTGTGGCCTAATTTTTGTTTAGCCCTGTAGAAGATCCCAGTATAACCTAGCAGATTTTAGTATCAGTGCAGATTGTTGCCACTGTGTTTGAAAAGCTCCCAAGGGGAGCTGACACCTCAGTCTCACCACCATGTTATCTGATAACAAAGCAGGCAGATCAGGCCTGGCTAGCACTTTCTTGGACACGTGGTGAATGGTAGGGTCTGGCATGTTTTCTTTCTGGTGGAGGGAAGGTAAAGCCGCCTGCCTCCCAGGTGATGGGCATACCTGAATGTCCAGAGGCAGGGGGCAGGGACATGGATGATGTCAGTCCAGTGCCTAGGTCTGAAGTTTCCTGTGACCCTGCCCTCTGACCTAACCCTATTTAGTCCCAGATCAGCTCAGGCACCATTATGCCATGCTACATGTCTCTTGTGGGGTTCTGTCTCCTAGTTCTTGTCTGGTCACCATAGCATCCCATTTTAGCTCTCCATGGGAGCTCAACTGGTTTGTTGGTCATAATTTTGTTCTCTCCTTCCTCTCCAGCCTTCGGGGCTCAGTTTCCAAAAAGTGTTAAGTGTATTTGCTGGCTGCTGGTCTTGTGAGAAACATGTACACAATGCAATCACTGGCCTTTAAAGAGTCCAAATTCAACCTCTCAAAAATGTGGCTTAACCAGTGAACAGTTTAGTGAAAGAATGTGATCCAAATTGTAACAAGTAGGCCAAGAAGAGTCAATGTTGTATTTGTTGTGCATGTGAAGCATCACAATATTAGACTCCCTTTTGGTGAACTGAACATCAAGTTGCTGATGAGTAACATTCAAGTATTACTGTTGCAAGAACACCAAGAAATGGATCAAACCAGAGAAAGTAGAGCTGACATCATTGATCTTTTAGATCTAGAAACCTAACTAAATAAATTTGGAGTTATAGGTTACATAGACCTGATTATAATCAGCATTACAGTTTGGTTTGTTTTACAAAGAAGGAGCCACAGCTCTTCTCTTTGTAGTGCTACTACGGCCCAGGTAACAATTAAAATTAACATTAGACAAGCAAAATAAATGTCCTTTCTACTTCCTTGCTTCAATATAACATCAAAAAGTTAGACTTTGCTAATATAGAGAATTTCTTCTTTGATCTCTTGATCACATGCAGCTTTTTTTTTTTATAATCATGCTGATCTGGTACAAACACACTTTTGAGAACCTGCCTTAGCTGTCATTCATTGATTATCTGGAGGATGGAAATTTTTATTTCTGATTAGAAACACATATGATCACAGTGTTTACTCTCAACCTGGTTTTAACCCTCAGGTATATACTTCAATAATAAGGTAAACAAGATCAGACATGAATATTTTAATCGTGTCCAAGCATCAATCAAGATAACCTTCCTCAAGGTATGAAACCTAAACATAATTTCAAAGAAGACTTTAATGAGTTAATAGGAATGTCAGAAATTTCATGGACTCTGGCTGTGATTTTTTTTCCTTTCCACATTCACCTTTATAGCAGAAGCTTTGTCATAGGTTGAAGATGCTGAAAATTCCAACATTCAACCTGAAAATAGAGGAAGCAAGAAAAAGAAAGAGAATAGAGAGAAACTATAGCAACTCTCAATATTATGTAGAATACCAAAATAAAAAAAATCTCCATGTGATAGATCCATACATACAGTCACATTTACTTCAAAAGATCTTACTTAATCTGAGTTTACTAGCTTCATTACACATTTTGAGTGTTAGGTAATTTTTCCCCTTTCATTGTGGTGTCTGAAAATGGGTCTACTTGGCACTGTGGCCCACAGAATTCAGACAGGACTAAACATGCTTTGGGAAAAAGAAGCTGGTTTTGGCAGAGTACCAGGAATGTAGTACCAGTGGCTTACTAGCCTATGAATGTAATGATTAACATTTGGCTCATTATTTCATTTACTTCTGGGGCTTTTTCAGCCTTTGATCATCTTTCTGTTTCAACCATTACTCTTTAGTTCACAAATTATTCACACATAATACATTTGATTCTTTGATCTTTCTCACCCATTGTTCCTTCTACCCACTAGCCAATGTTTATTGAATTATTCAGTCATTTATGGAGACCCCCTAAGGTATGATGCTATCTCAATCCTATTTTTCTTCACAGAAGTCTTTGTTGAGAGCGTTAACATTTGCTACAAAACACCTGGTCTTCATATAGTTTTAGGTATTCAGTGAGTTAACATTAAAATGAGGAGGAATCATTGTTATTGTATAAAGTAATTTGAGGTTAAGGTAAACTAAAAATATTCTAAATACATTAAATGTAAGCAGTGGCCATACAAATAATAGATGAAAAAGTTAGTGAGATGACTGGGAAAATCATTTTCATGTCTTAATAGATTGACAATGTTTATTATCTCAAAGTTAATTCCAGGAAGAAAGTCTGAGAAGTTAAAAACCAGACTATAACATTTTCTCTCTGTGTGTGTGTGTGTGTGTGTGTGTGTGTGTGTGTGTGTGTGTAAGAGAGAGAGAGCAAAAGAGACAGACAGACAGACAGACAGACAGGGAGGGAGAGAGAGAGACAGAGAGAGAGAGAGAGATGTCTTTACATATCTCAAAGTGGATTCAAACTTGCAGCCCTTTCCCCTTAACCTTCTAAATGCCGTGATTTTAAGTGCTCACTACCACATTCAGCTTGATCCTGAATTTTGAAAAAGTCAGGGTGTGGGGAGGGAAAGCGGGAGAAAAACATGGGAAGGGGTATCAATGTTCATGAAGTAATGTACCTACTACCTCATGAATGTAACTATAACCTCTCCATATGTCACCTGACAATAAAATAGAAAAAGAGGCATTTCATGGATTTTTAACATCAAATAATACACTAGATAAAATGCTAGACATTTAGCTATTATGCATAAATATTCTACAACTTCATATTGTAGATTCTTTGCATTTCCTGCTTTATATGACAGGAAACTGAAAATCAGAAAACATAAATAATAATCTTACTTGGTAGTTCAGGAGAGGAAATGCTTCCTTAGATATCATAGTCACCATAAACCATGCATTTCCATCACATCAGGTGTCTACCTAAAATGCAATTTTTTTTTTGCCAGTCCTGGGCCATGAAACTCAGGGCCTGAGCACTGTCCTTGGACTTTCTCAAGGCTAGAGCTCTACCACTCGAGCCTCAGCACCATTTCTGGCTTTTTTCTATGTATGTGGTACCAAGGAATTGAACCTGGGTCCTCATGCATGCTAGGCAAGCACTCTACCACTAGGCCAAACTCCCGGCCCTAAATGCAATTTTTTTGAAAAGAAGTTTTCTATCTCAAAATTGTTTTAAATGTTACAAAATAAATAGAATTTATTATATTTTCTATCTACTTTCATTTTTCAATAAAGTAAATGCCTACATGATATGATAGTCTCATACGAGAGGAAAAATTATTTGTCCTTGTCCATCCTATGCCTATGGCAGAATCCACAATAACAAAAGGGAAAAGGAGACAAAAGTTTCCTTTGACACAGGAAATATCCTAAGGAAGTGATAATCCAAAGAAATGGAGAAATGTGTAATAAAAACGAATTACTAGGTATGATGGTTTACAGGCATGTCAGTAGTTAATAAAGCTGGTGAAAAGGACTGTGTTCTTACTTAAACTCATAAATTAATTACAAATAGCCTCCATTTTGTATTGTGTTGTGAAAGGCAAGTTAAAAGCTACATTTTCTAGGCTGTGAATTAACTAAAAGAGGCATAAAAGCTGGCACCCAGCCTTGCCTACTTCCCCCTGATCCTTTGATATGAGCCATTTATTCCTGAAGTTGCTTTGTAATCATCTCCAGGAAGAACAGAATTTACTATTAGCCACTTATAAGAAAAGTTCAACTACTCCTTCATACAGGCAATGCTTTCTTATCCTCATGTGGCAAAAGATGAAACTACTCCAAATGGAAGGGAAAGTTACAAATCAATTGACAGGTATCACTGTTGGAATTATTCTTTTGCACCTTAAGTGATGAAATGATAAAGTCTTTGGAACTCCAGAGACAAAGACTTAGCTAATTGTCAATCAGGAAACATCTGTGACTGGGGATATTAACTCATTTTTTATACCATACTAATGCTTGATCTCATTTCTATTTAACCTAAGGCAAATACCCATACCTCCAAAAATGGCTGCAAATGGTGGCAAGTAGCAAATTCCAGATGCATTTGAAACTTAAGCCTAGGGTGTATAAAGCATTTGGAATTTAAGCGTAGGGTGTATAATACCTGGTTTCTGTATCTGTGTTTTTGCTCTGAATTAATCTTTCTACATTTACTTTTTAATCATCTGAGACTCCTGGAAGGAGAAGACTTCTTGTAATCTGTTCCTCATTAAACATGGAGAAAACCTTCTTAAAAGAAAGGAACAGCAGGCACTCTTCAGTTCACAGGGAAAGAAACCCATTCAAAATATGGACGATATGGGTTGAAGATATGGTTCAACCACTAACCGTTCTCGAGCACGAACTATGTATATGTCAGTATGCTCTTAACTTTGGAAACTCCAGGTGATCCATCTATTGTCTGCAAGAAACTCATTTAATCTGACAAAACAACCGCTAGCCTAGGGAAAAGTGTGGGGGAAAATACTCCCCCACAAGTAGTGAAAGAAGACAGGAATAGCAATGAAAAAGAAGATTTCAAATGAAAGTTAATGGACTTCTCTTTGAGGCCCAAATGAGTCTTGCTACTTTTCTTTCATAGTTTTCCCTTTTCTCTCAAATACATGTATTTACTCTACTTAAAAAAACTAAGCAAAATTAACTGGAGGCCAGTTGCTCACAACTATAATCTTAGTCACTTAGTAGGCTGACTTCTGATGAACACAGTTTGAAGCCAGCCTAGTCAGGAAAAATTGTGAGACTGTTATTTCTAATCACCAAAAATCCCCAAGTGGAACTGTGACTCAAGGGACAGAAGCTAGCCATGAACAAAATAGCTCAGTAATAGTTCAAGGATCAAGATCAGGAGAAAATAACAAATCTGCCAAACTAAGAAGAGATGAAGATGGTCCTCTCTATTAATAAAGGAAAAGTCACTTCATGTACATTAGCAATCCACTAGTAACAATTTTTCACTTCTATGCATCAAATCCCAGAACATCCAATGTTGTTAATGTCCTTAACTATTGGAATGTCCTTAATTATTGGACTTTAAAACACAATGATAACTGGAGACTTTAATAGCACACTCCTACCTATGCCTAGATCATGCAGTCAAACTAAATAATGAAGCCTCAGATTTAAATAATACCATTTCTAGTAATTGCACAATACACGTTCTTCTAAGCAGCCTATGAGACATTCTTCAAAATAGATCATGTTCCACAGTATAAAAAATTCTCACCATATATTAAAAAATTGAAATAACTCCCTTTATCTGGTAATGGAATAAAGATGTCTTAGCAGCAAAAGAAAACATGGAGAATATTTAAGCACACGGACGCTAAATAACACACCTCTAAAGGATAAGAAGGTTATCAATGGGATGCATACTCATAAATCCAGTGAAAATTAAAATTCAACCTAATAAACCATCTGGACAAAACAAAGACAGTTGTAGTAGGAAAATGTATAGCTATGATTGCCTATGTATGTATAGCTATGATTACCTATATAGACAAAATAGTCATCAAACTCTTAGGAAATCAAGAACAAACCAAACACAAATCCATTAGATGGGAAGAAATAGAATTAGAACAGAAATCACTGAACTAGAGCATAAATATCAACTTGTGTATTTTGTGCATTGTTATTTCCTGTCACAATTCTCTTTGATGATCAGTTGGTTGGTACATTTCAGTGCTTGCAAATCCATTTATTTTATGTCCACGGAAATGGGTTTGAGTAAACAATAAATGGTCTTTCTTGGAACACAAGATTGCTTTTGACAAGAGGCTAAATAACAATTTAGGTCATTGTACTAGATCTTCTGGGACTTTTGAGATTTTTGCTTTTGTCCCTCGGCTCCAAAATATTATAATCTCAAGACCTGGTTTGGTAAGCTTATCAATAACAACTTGAGAGAGGAATCTGTGAAGCTGAGCCGAGTTTAAAGAAATAGAGTGTGAGCATTGATTGGCCACATCTGGGAAGGGCTGTCTTGTTGGCTTTTCCCCCTCACTGATTTGTACTCATTGCTGAGTCATGTTGAATTAAAATTTTTTGGCATGTTTTCAGGGATCAAAGGTATCAGTACCAACACTGCCAAAATAAAACACAGAAATTAAGTAGAAAATAAGATGATTTAATCCCAACTCCTCTTAATATATTCTACTCAGTGAATACTTTTATTCTTTCATTGGTCAATGCTCTCTTTCTGTCTCTCTCCCTCTCTATCACTGTGTTACTATGGTTTAGACCAGGGGTCTAGAGTTTACTTAATAGTACACCACTTAAGCTATACTTCTATACCTTACTTTTACAAGTCATTTCAGAGATATTATGAGCTTTTTCATTCCTGAGATAGCCTTGAATGCCCATCCTCCTTAGTAGTTGCTGGTGTGTGACTTATTGGTAGACCTTTTAAATTTGCCAGGTTCTAAAACTGTTTTTCTTTTTTGTCTTTGTGATTCAGTCAAAACACATCTTCAGTTCCTGTCTAACTTTTATATGATCCTTTTAGCTCTGTAACTACTCCTACTATATGTTTCACACTATGGCTAGGTATTTGTTTCCCATTACACCACAAGTCTAGAAGACACTTATTGGAGCGCTGCTGAATAATTCAATGAGAGCCTAGATGGTCATCAGAGTGAGAAGAAAGAGTAAACGTTGTTAATTACATCAAACTCTTCCTTATCTTGTAGAGGGTGATTTTTTTTTGATAGTCTGACAAACATGTTTTGGACATCATATTTAAATACATCGTGTATTTAAATGATTCCTTATGCACACTTGAAATTGTTGATATTAAATCATCCAGATACAATGTATGAACTCCTCATTATAAGCTACTGCTCTGCATAGGTAGGTGCCTTATTCGAAGCAACTTCTCATTTTTCTTCACCTACTTTCCCGGAAACTGCCATTCAAATGCTAAAATTTCATTACAATGCCTTGACTGAAACAAACCAACAGAAACTCTAAAAACCTCTCAAGGAAAGGGATGGCAAAGTCCCAAGGAATAGCCTTAACAGAGATACAGGCCCTTCACAAGGCACTCCACCTCCAAGGAGAGACAGACACCAAGCAAATCACAGAGTTGGACATCAAGAAAGCAAACTCTGGAGAAAACACCAGTGAGGGACGATCAACTGGGACAGGGAAAGTGCCCTAGCGAAGCCACACCCTCCCTCTGGAGGGCTGTACTATAATCCCAGGCTAAGATAGCAGTACACCTTCATGTCTTAACAGCAAAAGAAAACATGGAGAATATGTAAGCTCACAGAAGCTAAATAACGCACCTCTGAAGGATAAGTCGGTTTTCAAAGAGATGCATACTCATAAATCCAGCATCGCAGCTGAAGATCTGGATTCGAGAAACGTAGGCTCAGGAATGCGCACCCGGGATCCCCATAGACAGCCACAGAGACTTTATATCGTCACACTATTCCTCAGTAATGATGTAACACACCTGGATCCCTGAGGGCCTCACCTGCGATCCATCCCCGAGGAGACCACACAGATGACCCTGCACCTCACTACCCAAATTGAGGAAGGCTTCAGAAATCAAGCTAACATTCTAGCCTCATCCAAGGCTAGTGGCTCAGTTCCAACCCCAGACCCCCCAGTTGCTCCCTCATAGTGGCTTCAGTAATCCCACTTAGCCTTAAACTAAGCTTTCCACCATGAGACAGGGAAATAACTTGGTTATGCCGTTCTCAGCTGTGGTGGTTTTACCGCCCATGTGCATGTACCATGTTGACATCTTTCATTATTATTGTGGATTCTTGGATATTGTTATTCTTTGGATTCTTCTTTCTTAGGTACACTAAAGCTGGTTACTTTTGCATAAAATGCCCATTTTTAGTCCTTCTAAAGTTAGGCTTCATTCTTCACTGCTATAGCCACATACTTATTTTTCAATGACACGGTAAAAATGTTTACAGCATGTAAAATGATAGAACTCCATGTGTATGTGGCCAAACATTAATAATTTGTAAGAACTCCACCCCATGAAAGTAATTTGCATGCTTGAGACTAATTTCACATGTAGGCATTCTTAAATAAAATTTGTCTTATATTTGGAAAAGTGTAAAGTTATGATTGCTTTGTTTTTGATACCATGCTCAAACACTTTCTCGTTATTCTGTGGTAGAATATAGGCTTTAAGGGTTTACTGCAGCTGTCATTTTTTTTTCTTTCTAATCTCAAATGCACCCCTTCTTGGGCACCTTCCCATTGTAAATACCTGCCACAGGCCAGCCATCTTTCTGCTTTGGATTATCTACTCTTACTTGATTTTCCCTTTAGCACTGGAGAGTTAAATCCCACCCTCCACCAACCTGTACCTCTAGGCACAGGTTGTTTAGTTTTTTTTCCCCCTGGGTAATGTCCTTTGAGATAGTCTGCATGCTTCTTTGAAGAACAAAGCAGTTTCCAAAGATCTAATGGACATAATCTCTTTTTGTTTACCTCCCAGAACCTATTCCTACTTCCTGGGGCTAAATTAAAAAAAAATAGGCTCTTTTCATTCAAGTCTAGGGTTGTGTTTATACAGAAGCATGGAAGAAAATAAGTTACTATTTGACCGTTATGTGATTATCCATGTGAATGCATGTAGATTGTCTAAATTGTTTTTCCCTATACTGTACAAGGAGCTGGGATACAGGTATACCTACTCAACTGAAGTGTTTGAGCTACGGGACTAACTGCACATATTGGCCTTGAGCTTTGATTCTATTTCTGCCTTTGAAATAGTTGGAATTAAAGGCATATGACACAATGCCTGGCTCCTAAAATTGTGTTTTCTGCTACTATGTAGAACAATGGCACAAAACAGACACTAAATACATTTATTGAGAACTCAAGTGACATGTTTATACCCATGAATTTTAAAGAAAACGGCTGAAAAAACTGAATCATCACCCATTGTATCGCCCTTGGATTCAAAAGCAAAGAAGTGAACAATAACACCAAGCATTTATTCCACAAATAGATATTTCACAGTGAATTTTACTTACCGGAAATGGAACCACCTTCAATCCTTAGACCACACTTACATTTTTACTTTCATGCATTTTCTTTTTAGGAACAAAGCATGTATGAAAAATGGAGATTGCATGTGTAATGAATTTCAGTCCACAAATAAAACAATATTTTGTATTGTTTATGAAGGTTACAGAGTCCATATCATATACAATTAACTCACTAAATCATGACAATAGCTCCATGAGGTAGGTTATTATTGAACTTACAGGTAAAGTACCTGAGACTTTGAGGTCAAGTAACATGTCCAAGGAAGCATAGCTATGACAAATCTGGGACTTAGACCCAGGCCCTCTGATATATGTCATTTATATGTATATTGCTTATAATAAAAAAGAGTCAAACTTACAGTCAACTCACCAGACAGAAGAAAAACTATGCCTTTAAACACGGACTTCCAATTTTGTCCAAGAAGCTAAGAACTGACTTATTGACATGTAGATCTTTAAGTAGATGCTGGTGATTATTTCATTTTTATAAAATTTAAATTTAAATCATACCCTTCTAATTTTTAATGTTTTTTTCATAAGATATCAAATTCAAATAAACACAAAATTTAGGCAGAATTGTGTGTGTGTGTGTGTATGTGTGTGTGTGTGTGTGTGTGTGCACACGTCTGCATGTTTGTGTGTGTATGGAAAAAATACAAAATTCTACTCTTGATATTTCCAAGACATGAGACCCTTTTTCTTATCCATCCAACATGAATGCTTGAATGTACTGGCTTCAATAAACAGTAATGTCCAACTACATTAGATATATGGTATTCTTAATACATCTTTTGTGACAAGAAAGCCCAAATTAGTTTTGGATTCACTGTTCTTATTTACAGAACTTAAGTGGTTTAAACTTTACAAATCCAATTTATCACAGTTGAGTCTGATTATTTAAAAACAGACTAACTGAATCTTAATTACTATAAAATTAGTATTTTATGCTTGGATCAAGTAGCTAACTTCAAATTTTGATTCAGCCTACATCTTTAATTTCACATGAATGAAATGAAAAGTTTGCTTTATAAGTAAAATCGGATATTCATTAAAACCAATAGACAAATTTACTCTTTTGGTGATACTGTGGTGAAATGTTAAGACAAAACAACTTCGTGATTAAATGGAATAAATTTGATCAGCACACAATGAAAAAAATCAACACAAGAAAGAATGATGTATTTGAGAACATTTTTAATAAATAATGTGACAAAATTACTTTTCTGATTATTGGATTTTCAGTATGCAAAATTATGGCTAAAAATAAGAGGTTTCTTACATGAACATAATGAAAACATTAATCACATGGGTTGTTCCCTTAGGACTGCATACCCTTTCTATTGAACTTTTTCAAATTACCTAAATGAACACATCTAGTTTTTGGTGAATACCAGCCTTTTCATTGTGGTTCAGTTTTGTTTGGCTTTGTTTTTCATTGGGGTCAGGCCTCACACCTGTGTACAAATCAATGTTTTTTTTTTGTTTGTTTTGTTTTGTTTTTAAATAGCACCAATTATAAAGTCAATGAAAATTTATATTGACAAAAAAGGGTCATAAAAATCTACAAATCTACAATCAGAGGGCATCATTTGGCAAATCAGAGCAATGCCTTTAGCTGATCTTATCAGGAAATCTTGGTCATTCCAATATTGGCCACCACAAATTCCAATTATTTTCCCTTTAAGTCCTGGAAAAGTATAAACCTTTCAGTTCCTGGCCCACAATAGAGTCTGCACATTACTTCACCATCAGTCATCATTCAAATATTCCAAATACAAACATAGAGCATTAACAAAAACAGGTTAAAAACGCTTCTCAACAATTTTTTTCAATACGACAAAAAAGGTTAATAGTTACAATGGTTTACAAATAAAGTTTAGTGATTGTGCTTTTAAAACCAAAAAAAAAAAAAGATAAAAAACAGTGCATTACAAAAACAAAAATCAAATGTCCTTAAGTGGCACTTCTGAAAATGGAACTGACACTACCAGAAGAAATTTAGGCCAGTTAAGATAAGGATGTCCTTACTTACTTGGTCACTGAAAACATCCATCTGTTTGTTATATGAATTTATAATTGTTTCTTGATTGAAAAATAGAACAACGTTTTTGCTAGGCTTACTTATGACAATGACTAGACAACCAGAGTTCCAACTGGCTTAGCCCTACTTATCCAAAAGTATATCTCCAGTAAGAATATACTTCAATGATTGAAATGAAGACAAAATAAAGTACCACCAGGAGTTGCAAAGAATATATATTTACAAAGGTTCTACCCCATTCAAATTCTTATTTCTGCATTTGCTGTAGGAATTTTTTGTATTTTCTCCCAGCAAAGGGTGGTAGGAAAGACTGAATTTAATGTCACGTTAAAATGAAGTATGTTTCAATTTGCATTAGCGGTTGGTTATAGAAAGATTATATTTTGAGAGCCCTTGGCATGAGGTTGATTCATCAACTCTGTATCTTTGATCAATATTTTGCTATAAATTAGCTTGGTACATAAGCAGTGCAATGCCATACTCAGGGGCAAAATGCAAAAGAACTGCTCTGTTTTTTTTTTTTTTTTTCCTTGCTGGCTGATGATTGAAGCAAGAAGTCAAGACACTTCTAGTCCTGGAAGTCAATTGCAATGGTTCCAACAGTGAGGAAGAGGGAAGTTCTTCAAGGGAAGGGATCATACAGCAACAATAAAAACCCAATAAAACTATCTTGTTTAAAAAATGGTATTCCAGTAAGAGGAATAAAATTGACAACTTGTATATTCTGATTGCACTGAACATCTTATCTGGCGTCACGTGTCATCAGACATGAGGCATCGTGAGTGATAATTTTCACATTAGATCTCATGAGCCTCTCTGGTTGCCTTCAGCTTTCTGTTTCCTGTAAGAAGCACATTATTGTTAAACATAAAAATAGACCACGAAAGCATTGTCTCATTTATTTATGACGCATTTACTCTTATATTCTAATGTGGCTTCTTCAATCATTTGCTTGGCATGTGTTGGAAAACACTCATGACAATGAATTTACTTGTCAATCTTATCTGTTCCTGATAGCAACACCAGTCATTCTTTAACAAGTACTACATGGTGTTCTGCCCAGTTCCTTAATGTGACAGGGTGAGGGACAAGATGCTGCGTAAGAAGAAACATTCTGAATTCTCAGTTCCCCTCCATCCCAACTCTAGGCTATGTTTCTGCTTTTAATTGAATTCATTAATGGAATTAATGATAGGACTATTCATCTTCCCAAGGGCTTCTTCTGTTTAAGGAGCAAAAGACTTACTTCAAATAACAACCTTCTGTCATCACATTTACAAGGACAGAGTTTTTTCTTTATAGCCCACAAAGTCAAAATACTTTGGGTACCCAAGGTTATGGACATGGTTTTGGAGATATAAACATAACTACATAGACATAAAAATCTATGATGGGCTATAGATATCTATAGATATAATGTTTTATTACATATATTAATTTGACATACAAACCCTCAGCTTAATTTTAAGTATGTTCCAAAATCTATGTGCCAGTGATTGTATATAGAAATTCCCTTCTTGAATACTGGTTTAATATGACATTTGAAATACGATATAAAAATCAATGTTAAGGGCCGAGAGTTTGGCCTAGTGGTTAAAGTGCTTGCCTAGCATGCATGAAGACCCGGGTTCAATTCCTCGGTACCATATACGTAGAAAAAAGCCAGAAGTGGTGCTGAGGCTCAAGTGGTAGAGCTCTAGCCTTGAGAAAATCCAAGGACAGTGCTCAGGCTCTGAGCTCAAGCCCAGGACTGGCAAAAAAAAAAAATCAATGTTAATAAATTCTTTAGTAAAAAAACAATACTTTGGAATCTGCAAAACATTACAAGAGAACTAATTTCTTCTAAGTTTACACTTTCTACTTTAAATCAAAAATTGAATACTTATTTGGTATCTATTTGAGGTTAAATATATTTGTAAAATAAGACAAATCTATCTACAAGTTATTTTTTAAAATTAAATGGAGAAAATCCAGTGATTTTTTAAGAGAAAAAATATTTTATATTTTTATATACCTCCAGTGGTATCTCCAACGAAATTTTCTGTACATGGCTGGGGGTTTGGCGTAGTGGTAGAGTGCTTGCCTAGCATGCACAAAGAACTGGGTTGGATTCATCGGTACCACACACACACACACACACACACACACACACACACACACACACACACATATATAAAGGTAGAAATGGTGCTGTGGCTCAAAGTGCTAGCCTTGAGGATAGCTCAAGGGCAGTGAACTGGGTTGGATTCATCGGTACCACACACACACACACACACACACACACACACACACACACACACACACACATATATAAAGCCAGAAATGGTGCTGTGGCTCAAAGTGCTAGCCTTGAGGAAAGCTCAAGGGCAGTGCTCAGGCCCTGAGTTCAGACCACACTATGTGTTATGTATGAGGGTGTAGATAATTGGTAATAGCAACAAAGATTAATGCCTTTCTTATATCAGAAAACTTTGTCACCTTGCTGAGCTTTCTTATAACACTATAAAGTATATCTGGTAGATCTAAGGCAACAGCTTGTACTTCCTAATAATATTTATGCCACATACCTCTCCTATCTGAAAACATGCTAATATGAATATATTTTCAAAAAGGCCACTATTAACATTTAAACTTATAAGGTACATTTCAACAAAAATTTTCTAACTCCCAAAATTTCAGCATCTTGTACCATAGACATTAGAACATGAAAAAGTGTGTTAAAATAATAACATTTCTATATGTTAATAGATGTTTCTAACTTTGAGGCTAATGAAAAGAGACTATGATACCTACCTCCAATTCTTCATTATTTTCTTCTCTTTCATATCCTCCAAGTACTTGCATTTCTGCAATATTTCTCCGACCTACATTTGCTTGTTCTCTTGGTCTGCTTCCCGATCCTCTTGAAGACATTGAACTTGAGGAACTGGGATCTCTGGGATTATTTGAGGTTGGAAATGTTGGTCTGCAGTAGGGTAGAATATCTTCTGTGTAATGAAACACAATAAACACATGTAAACACTGACTAGTTATACTTACCACATTGACATATAACCCATGTCTGTCTAAAATTCTGAGTGAGGTATCACCAGTGATTTTCTTAGGAATAAATGAGGATACTAAAGCAGTATAGTGAATAACATAGCATGGTCTGCCAAAAGTAGCCTTGTTTTCTTAAGGACTGGTAGGGAATTTGGATTGATTCCACCCGTAAGGTTATGTTTAACTCAGACTCACTTGGGACCAGAATCACTGAATGTGAAGCCAGACATGGTTTCCAAATGTATCATTGAGTGTGTGATCTGAGTAGTTTTGGCTTAGTTTCCACTTTTCCAAACAAGTGATAATAAAATCTACACTCAGAGAAATATCCATTATTGGTAGGAACCCAGATGAGGTAGCAAAATCACTAAAGTATAAATTGTTATTATAAGAAGTTAGGCCATTATTTTAGATATGCAAAATCAGAGCCTCCATGCCTTCCTTAGTCAATGAGTTGCCAACCTCCACATCAACGTTATATTTACACCTTAGACCTCAGAATTTCAGAAGGGTCCTTACAATGTTGTTAACTTAAAAAAAAAGCAGCAAAGCATTCTAGTTAATTGTTATTCCTGAAATTCTATCTCCATACTACTTTAAATTTATTGCCACTTTTACTGATGATGCTCACTTTTCTCCACAGCATGTGTACTCTATTCTTGGAACATAGAACACGTAAAAAATTTTCATCTACACATTTTCCCCCAACCACAAATTCTTCCTGTATTATCCAGGATGCCTGAATGAAATAGTTTTCTTGGCATTAGGTGACATTCTCTCCAGTGGAAAGGACAGGAAGGAGAAAGCTTGTTTCTCATCCACCAATACCAGTTTTAAGTCACTGGTCTCTCTCCTTTTATTTTTTAAAATTTATTTTTATTAAAGGTATTTTTGTTGTAATAGAAGGGTTATAGTTATTTTTACCAGACAGAAGATGCATTACTTCACACACATTGATAGCCCTTTTCATGTTTTTGTTCCCATTTCTCTCCCCCACCCCCTCCCTCATCTTGTTTCCCCCCTTCCCTTTCCTATTTCAAATAAACAAATAATCATATATACAAAATACCAGATAACAAGGTAAGCCATTGGTCTCTCTCCCTTTATTTTTTATTTGCCAGTCCTCCTAGAACTTGAACTCAGGGCCTGGACACTGTCCTTGGGCTTTCTCAAGTCTAGGGCTCTACCACTTGAGACACAGATCCACTTCCTGCTTTTGCTGTGTATGTGGTACTGAGGAACTGAACCCAGGGCTTCGTGCATACTAGGCAAGCACTCAACCACTAGGCAATGCTCCTGGCTCCTAAGTCATTGTTCTTTTATCATTAACAATGCTCTCTTCCTAAAAGCTTGAATGTTCTCTTTCTAAAAGCTTATGAATCTTAGGTGCCCCTATGAAACCTTCTTCCTTCCATTCTTCTCATTATAACTTACCCCCGAACCACAGCAGGACTCAAAGGAATATCATAGACAGTGAAGTTGACTGTCTGGGTAACCTCTCTTTTACTGAATTTGGTCTCCTGTGACCTGCTTTGTCCATGGTTTATAAACTTGTTTCTTTATACTGACTTCTATTGTGTCAAATTACACTATGTTAAAAGCGTCCTTGGCTAGAAACTGCCTTGAGCAGGTTCTGTACAAGAATCAATACATTCTTGTCTCTTCCTTGCTGCTCAGCCTGACTTTCTTAAAAAGCAATTTGGAAGTTACGTTATTGGAAGTTGGATCTCCCTTTTCACTCTCCACCCCACTGAAATCTATTTATGCACACATTACTAGTCTAGCACTGAGAAAATGAATCATGCTAACCAAGTTTTAGTGCCACATCTCTGAAGTTC
This sequence comes from Megascapheus bottae, assembly GCF_031878675.1. Lineage (NCBI taxonomy): Eukaryota > Metazoa > Chordata > Mammalia > Rodentia > Geomyidae > Megascapheus > Megascapheus bottae. The sequence goes on along the minus strand of NC_143509.1, from coordinate 84,550,959 downwards.
TCACTACTCTTACTCAATTTAAACACTACTATTCCCCAAGCTCTAATACCCCTTTCTTCTTCATCAGTCTTCTATGAATTATTTTACATACAAATGTTCTGCAGTCTTCTCCTTTCAGTGCATATATATATATATATGTATATATATATATACATATATATATATATCTCCTCAACTCATCCTAGTTGTTTTCAACCATTCTTATTGGCTATAAACTTTTCTGCAATATAATTGCATGAGTAAAGTCATTTTTGTTCATTTTATATGTTACTATACTCCCAGCTGATCATGTAACAGGTCAAATAGCTATACGTGAAGCTTTTTACTGCTATTTTCACTTTGATGAAACATTCGTGTATATTTTTAACTGCTTGACTATGTTCTGACTCTATAACTAGCCTAGTTGAATACATTCCAATATTCCTTCCTTCTCTCTCTACTATTTTATGTTTTTGTTTTTGTTGGGGCTTAAACTCTGGACCTAGGAGCTATCACTGAGATCTTCAGCTCTAGGTTACCACCCTACCTCTTGAGACACAGTGCCACTACCAGGTTTCTAGTGGTTAATTGGAGATAAAAGTATCATGGTCTTTATTGCCTGGGCTGGCTTTGAACCTCAATCCTCAAAGCTCATCCTCCTGAGTAGCCACTGGACCCGGCTCTTCTATTTTTTTTAATACATCCATCACTATCACTAATAATAATGATAGACAAAATAGAAATATGTAATTATTTTCTGGGTTTTCCCTCTCTTTCAATTATTTTCCTGGAAGCCTTAATGACAAATGAGGCTGATTTTCACTCTGGAGATTCTTGAGATTTTTTCCAGGAAGCCACCTCTGCTCCCACATGCTCATTTACAATTCCAATCTTATCAGGAATCATCTAGATCTTTTAACATGACTCTGCCTCCTGAGCTCTTTCTCTCTGAAATGTCTTTACCTAGAGGCCTCACCTTAGACCTATCAGATTTTCATGACTTCACTCTTCATTTACATCAAGGGCTTCATCACCTCCATCTTATAATACTAATATTGATTGGTAACACTAGTCATCCTAGAATTCTTGTATTTTCTTTAACAAACATTAAGGCTTTTCATGTTAACTTTCCTTCCAATCTACTTTCTTTGCCTAAGCTACCTCTCAGTTTATGTGTCATTTCAGCTAGGGAAAATCAAGGGACATCTCCTAACATTACATCTCCAAGAATACTGGATTAGTTGTCCCAATTTTGTTCTCTCATGTATCAGCACATGAAGATTGCACAGAAAATAAAGCTATCTGCATTTTGCTCATTCTTCAGGATGTCCTTGCTATTAGAGTCTGTGTTGTGTGAAAGGCTTAGTGATTGACATCACTAGCCCTAGAAAGGCTGAAAATTTTTTTTAAAAAATCCATATAAATGTTAACAGTGACTTTATAGATTCTCCTCTATCCTCTCTCTCTCTCTCTCCAAGCTTCATTAGGTCACACAAATCTCAGAGCTTTGTACATTGCTTAATAACACAGTAAGTGTTTGATAGATGTAGAAATAAATTGAGCTAACTCAGGTAAATGTCAGCAGAAAGATCAGACACACACATCTAGAAGACCACTTTCCTTAATTACAAACAACCATTCATTACACATGTAAATCAGGTTGCTGCTTTCATTGAATAAGTAATGTAAATGGAATTGGGAAATTATAGCAATTCATAGAAATGATAACTTAATGGCATATCCACACAGAGAAATGGTTCAAATAAAAATCTGGAAATGAAGCCATGTGAAACAATAGCGAGTCCATGTATCTCTCTGTATGCATCTCATGGAATAGGCTCTCTTGTTTTTAGGTTTATAATTCTAGTCTTGGTTCTGTAGCTAGAAATATTTTGTATCTACAAACAACTCAAAATTTCTAAAGATTCATTTACTTTCACCCCTCCTTTTTTTTCTGATTCTGCTATGCAAGGATCTGTCCCGATTTGTCGTTTTCTCCTGCAGAATCTTACCTTCTTTGGAGGGAGTTTACTTGTAAGCAGAAAATTGATCTGTAAATATAATGCTCATAGTTTACATCATTTCATTCCAGGTATAAATTATTACTTGAAATGTGGAAGTTAACTTTAAATGATCATAGATATAAGCTAATAAGTGTTCCAGACTTGATTGTGTTGCCCTAACGAGGGACTGTTTCTGAAAAGCAGAACATTTTTAACTTTACAGAGGAACTCATGCATGACTAAGGAGCCCAAACAAACACTTCGAAAAACAAAGTGAAGCCACCTTTCATACCTGAAGTAAGTTTGCTAATGAACAGTCAAACAACAGACTGATGACATGTCTGAGTATAACAGTGTAAAATAAAATACCTCACAGCTTTTCTCAGGCTCATCCCCCTATTACTCTTCCCTGATGTTTCCATCTATCATTCCTTTGACATGATCTCTTGCACCAGAAAGGTTTCTTCCCTAATCTATGGTAATATTCAAATCTCCTGTACTAAGCAATTATCCTTATTTGGTCTCCTTGTCTGCATTCCAATCTTTTGCTTTCTGTACCTCTGAAGTGAATCTTTTCTCATCACTTTCTTTTCAGAATTTTTACTCACTTTTCAATTTTCTACTCTGCCTACTACTGCTCTGACTAGAGCATTAAAATTTGATATCTTTCTAATTATATCCATGCTTTGGGTTTACATGTTCCTCTAAAATTTCCTCTTACAAACATTCTACAGCTTCCCTCACCCCTCAATGCTGGAGATCAAACAAGTCCTCTCTAGGCAACCATTCTGCCATAAAGCCTCAAACACAGGCCTAAGATGTGATATTTAATACCATTATTATCTTGCTCATGGTCTCTCCGGAATGGACACCAAAAGCCAAAGTTGAAGCTGCTAACATGAAATCAGTAAATGAAGACATAGGAAGACATGAATGCAGTAAGCCTTGACATCTTGAGATGTCTGTCACAAAATGCCTGCAATTCAATGTCAGAAATGGTAATACCCAGAGGGTAAGTATAGAATCCAAATTCTTTAAGGGGAATGGAGACTGTCCATTCTGGACCAGTGGCTCATGCCTGTGATGCTAATCACTCAGGAAGGAGGCTGAGATTTGAGGATCACAGTTCAAAGCCAGACTGGGCATTAAAGCCCCTTGAGACTCTTAGCTCCAATGAACAACCAGAAAACCAGAAGTGGAGTTGTGATTCAAATGTTACAGCACTTGCATTGAGCTGAAGCGCTCAGGGACAACGCACAGTCCCCGAGTTCAAGCCTAACTCGTGAAAAATAAAACGAATCAGGCTGGGCGCCATGGCTCACTCCTGTAATTCTAGCTACTCAGGAGGCTGAGATCTGAGGATTAAGGTTCAAAGCCAGCCAGGTCACAAAAGGACCTGAGACTCTTATCTCCAATTACCCTCTAGAAAAAAAGGGAGTGTGGTTTGGCTCAAGAGTAGGACAGTAGCCTTGAGCTGAAGAGCTCAGAGGCAGCACTCAGGCCGAGTTCAACCATCATGACCCACAAAAAAAAAAAAAATACTGAAATTAGGTTCCCAATGAGTTTATCCTTTTCTGTTGTCATTCTACCTTTGTTGATAAAATTGAGTTCCCTAAGACATACAGGGTCCCCTATTACTCAAATAAAGTTCTACAATGCATCATTTCAATTTATATTTCCACATGTTACTAGTCATTGGACCTGTGTCTGAAGGGTTTATGTATTGTTTCCTCCTTTCCTTCACCCTCATTGAATTACCTACTTTCATTTTAATATATATACATTATGATTCCTCTTGTCTATTGGATCTAAGTTTCTCTCTCTACTGCACAGTAGTAGTAAGCTATTTTTTTTTCTAAAGCACACTTAATGTCACTTCTCACTGAAGTGGTTCCCACTCAGTTCTTTACTGGACTGCCCTTCTTAGAAATCTCAGTCTCTTTCTAACATTATCTCTAAATGTTCCAATCCAATCACCTTTCTGGGTTTGCTTTAACCACTTATCTCTAACTTCAAAACATAATTTTTTTTCTAGTTCCATCCATGCTGAAACGAATACTCACCAAGCTTTACTTTTTGCACATTCATTTCTTTAACATTCATTTCTTTGTTGTGAGATGCTGGTGGGATGTGGCCAGGAGGGACCACTACTACACTGTTGAGTGCAAACTCGTTCAACTACTATGGAAAGCAGTATGGCAGTTCCTCAAAAGACTAAACATAGAGCCCCCCCCCATGACCCAGCAATTCCACTACTTGGCATTTATCCAATAGTACAGAAACAAGGACATACTAAATCCACTAGCACAATGATGTTCACTGCAGCACTATTTACCATAGCAAAGATATGCAACCAACCCAGATGTCCCTCAGTTGATCAGTGGATCAATAAGATGTGGCATTTATACACAATGGAATGCTATGCTGCTGTCAGAAAGAATGACATTGCCCCATTCCTAAGGAAATGGAAAGCCTTAGAAAAAAATCATATTAAATGAAATAAGCCAGACTCAAACCTTGAACTCTCCTAGCAGAGATTTACAATAGAGGAAAAATATAAGGCCATATAGTATGACACTAAATGAAAGGACCTCCAGGATATAAAAACAAAAGCCATATAATGAGTGATTGTTGTCCTGAATGTACAATGTTATTACTCATCTCTTTTGCTGTTCCTTGGTTATCTCATATGGTTACAGTATTTTACCTTGTTATCTGTATATATGTTTATTTGGTTATTTGAAATAGGATAAGGAAGGGGGGAAAACAAGATGATGGGCAGAGGTGAGGGGAGGGAAATGGGGACCAAGACATGAGAAAGGGTATCAATGTTTGTGAAGTAATGCACCTTCTACGTGGTAAATATGATGTAACCCTTCTATTAATAACAATAAAAATATATGAAAAAAAGTGTAAAATGATGTACATGAGTCAGGTAATAAGTACATATCTTTCTGAACAGTGTTATCCAGCCCCCCCTCTTCTCTCCCTGCCTAAGCTATATAGTTCATTTCTAACCTAGTATCTACCTGGGTTCACTGCTGACTCGATTCACTTTCTGTTCTACCTTTTCTGTGATTCCCCTTCCCCCCTATCCAAATCAAATAAATTTATATACAAGCAGGCCAAAGAGTACAGAAATGAAAAACAAGAACAGAGGGAATAAAGCAGAAAAAAGGGAGGGGGGAGAAAAAAGAACACCAATAGTCTAACAATAATAATAATAATAAAAAAACCTCTTTCATTTCTTGGGTTTATTTCTTGGGTTTATGCATCATTTTATTTCATCTTATGCACATAGCTACTAAGCCTTTATGAGCCTCTCTTAAGAACATCCTCTTTTGGTCTCATTGTGTGAATGCAGAGAATCCTATATTACTTACCATGTCCAAATTCATTTCTTTTCTTGACATCCTTTTACCTCATATGCCTTTCTTCTTTTTAGTTTGTTAAAATCATGGTTTGTTTTATAATCTAATCTAGTTGGTACAACTTGAGAGAGACCTTGTGCCATGTCATATGTTAGAAAAAAAGTGTATTAAAACTTACATGGAGATATATCTTTTTCCTTTATTACAAAGCATATTTCTTGATCTTACCATTTTTTTCATATAAATGTTTACAGCCTAACTGTGTGCCCTGCAAGCATATGTGAGTCTACGGCAACTTGCTGCTTGGGTAACTTAGTACCTTGGATAAGATGAGTCTTTGCTGATGGAAGGTCTCGTTTTGTGGCCTTGTTTCCTCGTCCTTTCCCATCATTTTGCTGCTCCTGTGCTTCTCTCAGGTCACCTGGATTTGTTCGCAAGTCAGCAACTTGTCTTCCATCCAGTACTTCTCTCCCCTTGTAACTACCAACTTTTCTGTCCGAAGATCTATCTGTTCTTCCTTCTATGGGAGGGAGTTTTGGCACCATGACAGGTCGTACCTCCAGCTGTGTCTTGGATTGGACAGTGGGTGATTTTATAGCAGGAGGTGGTACTGGAGGAGGTGGAAGATCTAAGAAAAATATTACAATGACTGTGTAAGTTTGACATGTGTAAAGTCATCAATAATTGGAAAAATGGTTGGGAATTCACTGAAGTAGGACATGCAACATCTCACATGAAGGAGGACAATTGAAGGAACCAATCAAAAGACAAACAATTCCACTATATTCTTATCATCTAGTGTAGAACTACTAAATGCTAGAGTTGAAACCCAGAGATGATAAGTTCCAGGACAAGCTTATATCAGGCATATGTACAACAATCTACAATAATCCAAGCTTGGCAATGTAACACCTTTTGGAAACCATGGCAAATACATTAAGATTTGTGTTGAGACTTGGCCATCATGGATATAATCTAAATACTTCCTTATTTTGTAGAGAAGAAAACTGGCTTCTCATAGATTTCAACTTACCTTATAGTCTCAAAGTTAGATACCAACAGATACAGAACTTGGATACTTAATTTCTTAGATACATAATGTCTTAGATACTTAATTTCTGATTTATTATTCTCTAGACTACTTCATTCAATCACATACTTACAATATAAAATAAACTAGTTGATTGATATTATTTTTAAAGAGTTGTGCAAAGGAGGGTTCAGTTTATCGTATCGGTAAATGAATGTAGAATTCACCACTCTTTACATCATGTATTCAGAGGTTTTAATCCAGACAACCACAGATTTTAAAATAGGTTATACAATTTTTTAAATATACATACATTATTTTATTTGTAATATAACGTCAATTTCATTTCTTAAATTATAGAAATACTTCAGGATTAAAGTAGGTATGACATTTGATGTCTAGAATACCTATTCTCTTTAAGTAGTACTATGTTTAACATCACTCCTCTATAACTCAGAGAAGAGTGCTACATCTTAAAAATACTTAGTAAGTTAGAACAATATGGGAAATTTTTCAGAATTAAATGTTCTGATTACAGTGTGGAGGATAGTTTAATAAAAAAGTATTCACTGCTATAAAAAGTGACCACAATTTTACCTGCTTGCTTATTTGTATTAATTTATTCATTTATTCATAGTCTTATTTATAGAAGACCTACACTTATTTATAGAAGATTCTGGGTGAAATTCAGGGCCTTGAGTTTCCTAGGAAGGCAAGCTTCCATTTCAGCTATATGCCTCAGACCTTATATGTGCTTAGCTTCCATTTGAGCTGTATGCCTCAGACCTTACATGTGCTTTTCAAAATATTGTTAAATTTGTTGGTTTAAAATACTGTAGTGTTACACAAATACACTCAATGCATTTGCTAATACAGTGGCCAAAGCACAGCCAACAGAACTGTTCCCTTGCTTTGATTCCAAACCACAAATATTCTATTTAGCCCTACTGTATAAACTTCCTCCTTTGTCCATCATTTCAATAGACTTTTGAAAAATAATATTAGAAAATAAGTACTAATGATGAAAGTCATTGTTTATCTGGTAGGTGTTGATTAAAATTTACCAGAAAGAGTTCTATGATAGATATTAATGAGCAGCCTAAATGCAAAAGAATAAGTATGATCCAAAGTTCAGAATGAAGCTGTGGACAATAAAGAGTGAGACATGCCTGAGAGTGTACGAGAAAGCAGAGAGAGTAAGTGAGACAGTGCAGACTCATTTCTACGTTGCCCTCTTCCTATTAACATAGGCCCCACTGTGAACACAGGTCACCAGAAAGCTGATGACGGTCACTGTCACTGATTGCCAGATCTGTGCTTATCAGCTACCACTATCACAAATCATTTAGTCTTAGGAACATATGACTCTGGAGACCAAAATCTATTAACAAATATTCCCTATAGATGATGTCTGCAATACAGGTAGAAAAGAAAACTCAAAAGTAATTATAAATTTTCATACATACATGTAACTGACAATTACAAGGAAACATTAGCTGGTTTGATTTCTTCTAGAGGTAAACTGACAAGTAAATTCTTTTTTACGGTACTGTAGAAGGATTATTAAGTAAAACCTGGAAATAGTATAAGATAAACAATTTTCTCTTTCACTTGGTGATAAATAGAAATTATATCAAACTTATGATATAAGCAGTTCCAATTGGATTTTACTGTCTATCTACTAATCTATGTATTATCTATCTCTGTAATAATATGTATTCTTTTTACTATATTCATTTTAACACCCATTACTTATATAAGACTTTTCAAATAAAAATTATGCTGAAATATGAATAATAAAAATATGTGTACCCAGATGTTCTCATGATCATAGTCTTACCTCCCACTAAAAATCCATCAATCTATTTACTAAACTGTTTTAAGTCCCAAGACCCTGTAATTAATGATAAATCAAGTCAAAATAACATCATTCCTAAGAGAGTGGTGAATTTATAATTTATGAAAAGTAGGGCTAGAGAAATAACATAGATACGATTTTTAAATCAAATATGCAAATATATTGGAAATGTTTGTAAGTAGGGGGAGGGATGAATCTATTAGAAGGTCCTACAAATGTACTTGAGCTTCGCTTTAACTTGGCAAGACTTCATCTGATAAATATTCATATAAATAACCCTATCCTCCATCTGGGTTAAACATCAAAGTCGCAAATATGAAATAAATAAATAATTAGATATTGCCTGTTAGTTTGATGTCGATGTTCACTTCACTTCACATGAAGGACTCTCTGTATGTTCATGAAGCTGTGTTTACAGGCAAGATATGGCCAAATATCATGCATTAAGGAACGATTGATGGGCTGTTCTGGGTAAAATTTATCCTACCAAAAGGCAAATGCAGTTGTCCTAACCTTTACTTCCTAAAGACTGACTGTACTTAGAGTCTTTAGAGAGGCAATTAAATAAAATGTGATTTCTAGGGTGAGTTCTAAACCACTGTGACAACTCTATAAAGAGATTAGTAATCCTAACTACTCAGGAGGTTGAGATCTGAAGACCCAGGTTTGAAGTAAGCCTGAGAAGATAAATCTGAGAGATTATCAACTCTCCAATTAATTAGCAAAAATTTGGAGGAAAAAAGGAGGTGGAATTGTGGCTCAAGTGACTTGGACATTATGTTACTCTATTGTCAGTGAAACTAAGCTGGACAAAGAATCACATAAAGGCATCAGCTTTTATCAAAAAAACCTAAGCAAAATATGAAGTTGCGAGATCAAATTCTACCACCAGCACATGCAAAGAACACAATCTAAGATTAAGACATGAACAACACAACTATGCACTGAAGGAAGGGAAAACTATATACTGAGACAAGGAAAACGGACCTTCTATAAGGCAAAGAAAGAGACCTCAGACGAAACCAACCCCGCTGAAACATTGACTTTGGGGATTTTTGGTCCCATATTTTTGCGGAAATATATTTCTGTTGTTTATGTCATTTAGTTAGTGGTAGTGTGAAAGAAGAAATAGAAGGACCAAAGCTCAGGCTGACTTGGACAAAAACTGCAATCCTGTCTCAAAAGTAACTAGAGCAAAACAAAAAAGGAGGAAGACAGAGGTAGGATTCAATTAGTTGAGAATTTGTCTACTGAGCACAAGGCCCTGAATTCAACGCCAGTATTCCACGGGGGGCGGAGGGGAGAAATCAACTGTATGTTCATATTAGCCTAAGAGGTGTTGGCTCAGTTTCAGAGAGCTTACATTGTATGTATAAGACACTGATCGATCCTAGACCACCAAAAAAGAAAGGAAAATAATGAATATGTGCAGTTCTTAATTTGTGTATTAAGAAGTATCTTCATTTATCTGATCCCAAATAATGGATATATACTGTCAGATATGTACAAAATGACATATTGCAGTGATATTTTATTTCTTTTAGGAAACAGTAATCATTAGATTTACTCATAAGAAATATTATCATAATAAAACTTAAAATTAATGGTGATCAAAACATTCAAAGGTGTTAAAGCCATCAGTTTTTATCATTTCTCCATTGTATTTACTTCTGTGAGCTATAGCAAATGATTCTGAGCTTTCCTACTACAGTATTCACTGGTGATTTTCTATAATCATTTTTGTGAAGTGAACAATTTGAAATCCAAATTATATGTCATATTAACTTTTTGGTTTTTACACATGTTTCAACACTATTCTTTCATATTCCTGAAATTAAATAAGAAATAACTGGGGTATTTCATTTTACAATTTAAATAGTTTTTTTTTAATTCAAGGATTAGTTAAAATACATATTTATTATCTAAGATATGAAATAAAAACTGCAGAATGCAGGACAGCTACCAATAAAAATTTCTAAGCATAGTGCAATTTTTTAAAACTGTGATGCTTCATTCTTTATCTTGGCATGTTTACATTATTTAAAACATTTTTTAGAAGGCATCAGTCAGTGCCAGACTCCCCTCTAAACACTTATAAATAAGCGGTGAAAAGATCTACACACAGCCTTATGCCAGATTTTTCTTATGTACTCAATTTAGATGTGTTTACATCCAGCCTTGAGGTTTGGCCAGTTTTCCATTTTAGAAGCACTTTCTCCCAGATAATAAAAGTAGATAAAAACAGCAATAGAACTTGTAAAATGCCATTACAGAGGTCCTGTGATGTAAAATTGCTGGTAGAGTTTGGGATTCTACACCTAGTTTTTGTCACTTCACCAAGGCAAACATATACAAAAACACTAATAATCCTTCAAAATCAGATAATATTCTGACAGCTCAGTTTCCCTGACAAAAGAGTCCTGGGCAGAAGCCAGGAGGCCCAGGTGCGCTGTGTCATCCCCATATTTAATGGAGTCTAATATCAGATAGATGCTAGGGAGAGAAACTATTCAGAATAAAGTACAGATAATAGCATGGAAAGCCACTCATTGTAAAATTACTTGTGCTCATCATGCTGGAAGCTTTGTATTAAATTTTTCTGCCAAGTGGCAGGAATCACAGGGGAAGTACCTCAGCAAACCCACCTTGGAACCCTGGATAAGGATCTATAATATTAGGCTTTCATATGATAATGGCAAAGGATGCCCTTTTTGAAAAATTGCTGACTGGTAATGAAAGTCATAATCAGATGGTGGCTGCAGAAGATCAGGAGGGAGGGAGACTCTTTCTGTGACACCCTTCTCCCTGCCTCTCTACCCCTTTAGCAAATTTAGAAAACTTGACAAGAGGGGTGAGTCTGAGAAAATTTATCTTACATGAATTTCTAACAAAGCCCGTGGGGTTGTTTTATAAAATGAGAACGCGGAGGTTTAATAAATGCTAGGCCACCTGAGGCACTTTCATTAAAGGCTTTCTCTAGACAACATCACAATGTTTGCATTATCTTTCCACACTCCCTAGAGACGGTAAGAGGTCTCTCTTCATTGAGAGTCGATATTGTATGTGAAGGCATGAAGGAAGATGATTTGATTTGCCTGTTGGTGCACAAAATATCTATAATACCACTGTGGGCAAAAATATTGAAGCATGTTTCTTGTTGTTTGTTTCACTGTGTTCAAAGAACCAAAAAGAAAGAGAAACTGTGGAGGATTTATCAGTGAATCTGACAAATCATATGCCATGACTTTACTGTCAAGTCTTTTAAACAGGAAAAGAAAGAATGCTAACCACAAATATTGCTGTACATTCTAAAATGACTATCACATATGAAAACAAGGACTACAGAGACTTGGCTGGATCGGGAAGGCAATCATTCCTATAAGGAATGTTGAAGCTGTTAATGAATTTTTCATGTCATTTCTAATATCCGTGAACACATTGACTTCAGTATTCATAGCAATACAAGGCAAATAAGGAGATGTGTAGATGTACCCATCCATTCACATCCATGGACTTACCATCTGTGTAGGCTTCTCGGCGCAGGTGTCCTGGCTGGTGTTTTTGCTTCTTGGTGGGTCTGGCTTTGTGCATGACAGCAGCACTCATGTTGCTGTCTGTAGACACTGGACTTGTGGGCCTAGGACACTGAGATGCGTGAAGAGGCCGGCGGCCTGAGGAAAAAGAGCAGAGCCAGACTGTGAATGAATTACAATGATCAAAGGAACAGCTAAAGCAAAGCTTTAAACTGAGAAACATTCCCAAAGTTTAAAACGACTTCATGTTTAGCAAATAGTAGGCTTCCACACGCCAAAACATCCTAAAAGTATTTCCGATATTTTTGACCACTGAACTTTTATTCTGATAAGGTTCATGATATATGTTTATTGAAAGAAAAACATTTCAATTGTTTGCAACTCAGCTCATTAAAATGTTAATTTTTTTTCTTTCTTTTTTTTTTTTTTTGTCATTCATGGGGTTTGAATTCTGGACTTGGGTGCTGTCCCTGAGCTCTTCAGATCAAGGCTAGCACTCATTTGAGCCACAGAGCCACTTACAGTTTTCTGGTGGTTAATCAGAGATAAGATTCTCACGGACTTTCATGTCCAAGCTGGCTTTGAATCACAATCCTCAGATCTCAGCCTCCTGAGTAGCTAGGATTACAGGTGTGAGCCACCGCCACCTGGCTTAAAATATTATTCTTCAGCAAAGCACCCTAACATTTTGTATAATATTACTCACTCTTTGTTGCTTTCTCCAATGAAAGAGTCTGAGTCCTTAAAAAATTCATGCTCCAAAAGTAAACAAGCCTAAACCTCTCCATTTCAGCTGAGTAGATGTTTATGGTATTCTTAGAAAGCAACATCCTAGTATCTTTAGACTCCTAATCGTTTTCTTATTAAGTACTCTGGAATTGACCTAGTTTCCATGTTGAGGTGTGTGTGTGTGCATGAGTGTGTGTGTGTGTGTGTGTGTGTGTGTGTGTGTGTGTGTATCTTGTCTTTAAGACACTGCTGATTTGGGCTACTTAACCAGGACACCTTCCTGGCTTCCATGTTTTGGTGGTGATGGGGGTAATAACTACATTTGTTTCTTTCTTTTGTTTTTTTTAGGAGAAAATATCCAGAAGAACCAGTGGAAACTAAATTAAATAATTAGAGTTGGCATATTTCAGTGCTTTCTAATTTCCTGTGTCTCATGCATAGATGATATATTGTAAGAGGTATGACATTATGAAATATAAGAATATTGTATATATTATAAAATAAGAGTACAGAGCTCTTGGCTCTTTGTTTTCCTTCTTTTTTGATTTTTAGAGATTTCAGTTACTAATCTAGCACTTTCTATCTTTTCAGAAATACTTCAAACCGACCTAAATGTAGATAGCACCTCTTTTGGCTTATAAAAAGGAAACAATATGGGCCGGGAGTTTGGCCTAGTGGTTAAAGTGCTTGCCTAGCATGCATGAAGACCCGGGTTCGATTCCTTGGTACCACATAAATAGAAAAAAGCCGGAAGTGGTGCTGAGGCTCAAGTGGTAGAGCTCTAGCCTTGAGAAAGTCCAAGAACAGTGCTCAGGCCCTGAGATCAAGCCTAGGACTGGCAAAAAAAAAAAAAAAAGGAAACAATATATACAGTGAAATCAATGCATTTAGAAATGGTAACCAAAGCATATCAACTAATAGACATTAATGTAGTCAAAAAGACTCAATGGGATTGGATTATTCATTCATATTACCTTCAAGTCACACAAGAAGCACCACCCTGTCCTGAAAGGAATGTTGTTGGAGGTAGAGGCCCAAACATGTTTAGCTCATTATAATTATAAGCCAAAGAAAGCCAGAAGTGCCACTATATAATAATAAAATAAAATATTAAACCAAGCTCTCTTTAGCTATGATGAGAGACAATAACAATTAAAGTTATATATCCATGAAAACAGAGAATTAGGACTGAGATGAGCCCATTATTTATTCCACTGTGTAAACCCATTCACTGCTTATAGACCCCGGAGGCATGAGGTCCTTTACAGATGAATTCTCAACGTTATTTCTATGTTTCTTTGATTTAATGAACTGAAACACATCTTTAATGCAATCTGAAAGTAATAGTTTGAGATGCATAATTTCATGTAGTTGAGGACTAAGAAATAAGAAAAAAACTAAAAGCTATATGTAAAGTTATTTACTAGTAAAGATAATTAGGTTTATGTATTTTACTGCATTTAGCAGCTTCTAAGGAATAATGAATGTCTAATTGCATTTTTAAACTATAGGCCTGGTTGAAATGAATTCTGTAATAGTCATCTGAGGATCATTAGATATTTTAATACAATGTATGCTGATAAATTTTTGTATGTGGGGGGGGCTGTTATAGGGCTTGAACTCTGGGCCTGGGCATTGTCCCTGAGCTCTTCAGCTCAAGGTTACTGCCATACCCTTAAGCCACAGCCCCACTTCCCACTTTCTAGTGATTAATTGGAGATAAGAGTCTCACTGTCTTTAGTGCTTGGGCTGGCTTTCATAAATAATTTATAGAGATCACATTAGGATTATCAAAAATTTTTCCTTTGTATATATCCTATGCTGATAAAAATTAATGACCAGTAACCAGGAGTTTGGCTTAGTGGAACAGTGCTTGCCAGGCATGCATGAAGACCTGGGTTCAATTCCTTGGAACCACATACATAGAAAAAAACTGGAAGCAGTACTGTGGTTCAAGTGGTAGGGCTCTAGCCTTGAGAAAGCCCAAGGACAGTGCTCAGACCCTGAGCCCAAGCCCAGGACTGGCAAAGAAAAAAAATTATAGCCAGGCAATGGTGGCTCACAACTATATTTCTAATTAGGAGGATGAAATCTGAGGATAATGGTTCAAATCCAGATGTAAATGATAGACCAAGAGAATCTTACCTCCAATTAACTACCAAAATGGCTAGAGTGAAATTGTGATTTAAGTAGTAGAGCCTTGAACTAAGACCTAACCTGAAGCCACAGGACCAGCACACACACAAAAATTAAAAATAAAATGAATACAATAATAACAAAACATCTATTGCTGAATTATTGTGATGGTCTCTATTTTTCTGAAGTGTATTTCTTTCTCTCTGATTACAATCCTTTGCTCTACTACTTTTATTTTCTTGGCAACCAGAAATGTACTTCACACACACACACACACACACACACACACACACACATGCCCACATACAGTCATTTGCATTTATATACATATATGTGCATGTATAGTCATTCTAAATAAATAAATGTCGTATGATTCATATAAGGTTGATTTTTAAATGATTTTCTTTCTTTCTTTTTATTTTTTTGTCAGTTGTGGGGCTTAAATTCTGGGTGTGTCTGTGAGTTCTTCAGCGCAAGTCTAGTGCTCTAACACTTAAGCCACAGGACCACTTCTTGTTTTCTGATGGTTAATTTGAGATAGGAGTCTCATGGACTTTCCTGCCTGAGTTGGCTTTGGACAGTGATCCTAGGATCTCAGCAACCTAAGTAGCTAGGATTACCGGAATAAGCCACTGGCTCCTGGCTTAGTTTCTTTCTTATACTATTTATTTACTAATCAGGATTGAGATGAGGAAATAAGTCAACATGGTAGAAAATGTTAAGAACTGAGGGTTAAGCTTATTGGTCAAGTGGTTACTACCTACTCTGTTCTTCCAGGAACAAACCAAAATACTTCACACAAAAAAGATAAGCAATCATTTAAAACAGAATGTTGAAATGAAAAGGAGAAATAAATAAATACATAAGCAAAAAAGAAAGATTATCTAGGGAGAGGTGAGTGAAAATGTTGAAAGGTGTGGCATTGATCAAGATGTACTCTGTTCAACATGAAAAGGGGTATCAATGTGTGTGAAGTCATGCTCCTTCTATCTGGCAAATATAACTGTAACCCTCTATTATTACAATACAAAAAGAGAAAAAAGATGTACTGTGTTCATACACTGCTTTAGTGAAGGCCAATTCCTTTGTATAAGTCTTTAAAAACAATATTCAAAAGTATAAAATTATTAACAAAAATAAAAAAAAACATTATGATATATATTTACTCTTGCTCTCCTAATTACTAAGTTCAAAATAAAAAATATGCTTGAAAATATGCACATATTGCAAGCATTTTTCTATCTTCACTATCGGATTAGTAGACACATAGTAGCTAAAGTCTTTTTTCCCATGGTTGACTATCCCACCTGTATACTTTGTTCCTTTTTCTTACAGAACTTCTAATTAAACCGACATACAAAAGGACATATCACTATCAATTTGATCTTGGGGAGTCCTTAGATTAAAACAATACTCACAATATGATTCACTAGAAAACAAGACTTCCCTTTATTGAATATGTTGACATTTTAAAGTCTATCAATTTGGGTAAAAATTGTGTATGCATTTAGAGACACACCCTTGTGTGAATATTTGCTATGACTATCTTTTAAAAACATGAGGATATTCCAGATAGCTTCTCACTACTGTCATAATGTATTCAACAAACATAAAAGATTTAAAACACCTCCTCGGTAATAACAGGTAGGTCATCCGACTTAGCCATATCTATGGGTTTTGGTCCCTTAGGCAATGATGGAATTTCACATGGGCCCCCAAGGTCATAGAAAACAACCAGCCAACTAGCATAGTGACATCGGAATGCGTCCCACCTTGGTGAAGGGCGCCTGACTTACCAGTAGCATCCTGCATTTGACGTCGCGCCACTTTCAGACCAGCGTACTCTGCAGCTGCAGCAACGGCTTGGGCGAAATCAGCATCAGTGAAAAAGGAGCCATCCGAAGAACTAACGCTGGAGCGCCCACTGGAAATGTTGTCCTCCTCAGAGGCTGAGCCCCAGCCGTTGATCATAGACCCAGTGACAGAGCTCTCCAGGTCCCCAACACTTGAGGCAGGGGTCTGCTCAAGCCCACGTAACAAAAGCCTTCTGGTTTGCATTTTGGCCACTTCCATGTCAGCTTCATCTTCCTCCTCCTCTGGTGCATCTGTATCCATATCTGAGACCAGGGGTCCAGAAATATAGCCGTAGGTATGTGGTGGGGAAATTGGTCTCGGTGGTGGAGGAGGGCTCACGGGTTGCCGTCTACGTGAAGATGAACGAAACGAGCAAGTCCGTAAGACACAAGACAATACATGAAATTCACAAGGGCACAGATTTGATCTTAGCTGCTAATAAGCTCATCTTACCAGGGAATAAATTAATAATAAATAAAATTTGATGTCTATGATTGTTTTTATTTTGAATTGTCCCTTACGTACGAGGACTCTATGGGATTACATTTTTCACTTAAGTTTAATAGAATTCTACTTTGCTATTTCTCCATGTCTTATTCTCTGAACCACATTCAATTAAAAATGGGAAATGATTATTTAAGGAACATTTGCCTATCTATATGTCTGATATACATAGTTTACAGTGTTATTAACTGCTTACTATTTATTGCCAGTAACAAGAGATATCTTTCCAGAAACTGTTTGCTTCATAAACATGTTTTATTCTTTTTCTTGTTTTGCTACTTCAAAGATAAGTCAGTAATTTTGATTATTATAAGTGTAATTTCATAGGATTAAAATGCATATTCAGCATAGGATATTCAACTATTTCTTTTACATTTTATTCTAATTAAGAAGTTTTGAGACCCAAGACCAATTTTTTTCTGACTTAGTCATTCACTAATGGCTATTAGATGTTTTAAATTACAGTAGTTTTATTGTTATTATCTTTAGTTGTTTAAGAATATGGTTTACAGTTACTTTTCTAAAGTTCTAGAGTCAAAGATTAGGACAAAATTAAACATTGACCAATCTAACATTAAAGAATTACTGATAAAATATTTTGACCAGGCCTTTATAGATTTGGAGAAAATTAGTCAGAATAAGTTTTATCACTAGTGCCACCCATCATCATCATCCAAAGTGAACATAAGACAACTGAGAAGGCAAAGAATGTCTTGCTTTTAATGGGAAGTGATGTAATAGAAATAAGTTATTTCTGACAGAAAAGAATGTCAAGACACTAACTACTAAATCAAGAGCAGGAAACAACAATACTAATTTTTTAAAGGAGGATTTCTTGACCAATGACTTGATAGTCTCAGTTCTCTCAAATCAGGTGAAAGAGATAATGTGATAGGGGACAAAAAAGAGAAGGGTCAAGATAGCACCTTATCAAATAGATGACTTCTACACAAGTCTGCCAATCCAAACCCTTCTTATAAAGGGTGGTTAAGATTAGGGTCTAGTGTCATCTGTTGACCAGCGCAACTGGAGATGCTAGGATAGATATGGTCTGAATGACTGTCTACTTGAGCATGTGTCTGAATCATTCAAGGACTCCAAATGTCTACAGATGCTACCCAGGAATGAAGTCTTCAGCAATGAGTTAAGTTACTGGCAGCCCTTCTCCTTCTCCATTATTATGACATTCATTCATAATATAACAGTCATTAGGGCTAACCAGATAGAAGCGTGGCTCTTCACCTAGTTTGCCCCTTACTGTTGCTTGTTTACTTCTTAAGCATCTGAAAGAGGAAAAACCAGGAAGCGAATGAAGTCTAAAACAAGGTCATATCTGTATTCCAGGCCAATAAAGGCTATTTGGGAATATACGGCTTAGGCTTAACTGAATAGAATAGATGTGAAATTAGAAATAAAACCATGTAAAATTTGCTCAAATCAACTAAAGTCAAAATGACTTAATGAGCTTAAGTAGTTTGTGGTAGAGAAGTTAAACCAAGTCAAAATTTGAGCATTCTATGGACACTATGGATATTTCTTTGAAGAAGACCTTTTTCTGCTTTTAATCTCAAACTGAGAGGCCTTCAAAAAGCTATTTGAATAGTACAGATACAACACTCTAAAATAAATGATTGTTGATTAAAAATATTACTAAAAGTAGTATGATTAACTCACTGAGAAGTTAGTTACTTTGTTGTTAAGTATACTTCATGATGTTAGTTCCCAGCTTTCTGATTTACCTTTTCACATGATCATTTTACTTATAAGGACAATGAAATTCTGTTTGTCAAAGTTCTTTTAACTTATATATGTCTATTACAAAATTGAAACTAAAGTTTTCTCTTTATACACAACACACACAAACACACACATGTATGTATGTATAGGCCAGGTGAGGCATGTTTCATATACACATGCATTAAAAAATCCAAGAAATGAAAATAGCATATTATACTGAATACGTATGTACATGTAAATATATATTATATATTTAAGCAATTCCGTATCTTTACATGCATACATACATACATACATATGTAAATAAATACATACATAGTTCTTTAATATAATGCATGGTTTCTCATTTCTGGGTGGCATTTAGTGTGTCTGTGTGTGGCACCAGAAGAAATATGAAAAATGTGCCAAAGCTGAAATTATTTAAGAGATTAAAACAGAAAATTGGTTCAATGTGGTGTGTTATACACAAGGAAGAAAACTATTGTTTAATTTGGAATGCAATAAAATAAAATACCATACTTAAAAGTTAATTTGCAGCCTTTGTCAGCATGCCTATCCACAATTCCATAAAAACTTCCATTTTTTACAGACATGTGAGACTTCTTAACACAAAAGGGATTATTTTGTCCACCAATAAAGTAAAGCAGAATGGCCAAGTTTGCTATGAAAAGAGGCCAGTATTGTTATGGTTGGATAATTCACATTCTGGAGGGCAAAAATACCTTCATGTTAAACAAGGGCTGGCTTTTCAGTACCACCCCATGCAAAATCTGAGAACAGAGAGGAAAAAAATATTCAAACCATCTGTAAGTCAGGGCATCCCAGAGAATGTGTGATAAACATGCACAGTTTGAAATATGTAATATATTCTATTTGAAAACAAAAAGCTATTTCAGGATGCTGCACTCAAGTGGGACTTGTGGTAAATGAACCTCAGCCCTCAGGATTCCTCTCCCTGAGGGGTCCAGCATCTTCTGAAATAATGCACAGCATAAGATGGTGACTCACAGCACTCTTCGCTCCTGAGAAAATGATGCCTTCCATAAACATGTTCAAGGAAAAAGGAGATATTCCACTAATTTATGAGACCGAGTGTTTACGCAGTTCGCCATACAGCACTTACCACGCAGAAGACAAAAAGAGAAAAAAAAACACGTACGTTTGAGAGTTTTTTCTAACACTAATATAGTTTCAATTCTTAGTAAAATGAACTATTATTTACTTTGAACGTATTAGGATACATTTAATTTTACTTTGCCTTCTCACTTTCTTCTCCTTCCAATGATAAATTCAACTCATCTATATTAAAAAATGTTAAGTTTCTTATTCCACATGTAAAAGTAATGTTTACAGTTCAAGATATTTTTACTAAATATTAACAAATGCAAACAGTAGTATATACTTTTTAAAACAGATGCCGTTAATTATATTATTCTTACTAGAACTGCCTGAAAAAAATGAGAAGGAATTTCACTATTTATAATAGTGCAAATATTTAAAGATTATCTAATGAATATTTTCTGCTATAATAGTTTATCTGCAGTATATGTATATATATGTATATATATACATATATCATAGGATTTATGTTCTTAATCAATAAGCACAAAATGATAAGTACATTTATTTTTAAATGTTTACAGTATATATAGTATAATCAAGATTCTTCTATGTTTTTATACAAACAGCCATAAATCCATCATTTATGAGTTTGGAGGATGTTTACCACTTTAAGACCTATCAAGGTTGCATCTAAAGGTGTAAATAGAATTCAATAATTGTGTATCTGGCTATGGAAGAATATATTTTGAAAAATGTCCATAACCATAATTTCCATTCCCAATGATCTTATAAAATGAACCCCTGTCATTCCACCATTGACAGAGTGAGTTTCTTTCTATACCCTTGGATCCGAATTGACCTACTACCTGGCCCCAGTTGTCAGTATGCTTCATAAATAGATTGAAAATTTTCTCTTTCTGCTTTCTTCAACCCAGCTGCCATGTGAGAAATGGCACTAACCTATATTACATTCTGAAAATTCAGGCTGTGTGGTAGGACCCTGGAGGATAAAATGCCTGTGGAGACAGAGAGAGGTCAGGGAATATGAAGACACAAGAATATGAGTGAAAATTTAACTTGGAAGAAAACCAACAATATGGCTAAAACTACATAGAATGGAGATGAACTGTTCAACTGTGACTTTTCAGAATCCCTAGCTCATGGGATTATCAATGGAATACAACAGTTGTTTTAGACCACTAAGCTTTAAAATAGTTGTTAGGTAGCAAGAAAAACAGAAATTTGGACAGTGCCTTATGAACTCAGTTGAATAAAATATGTATGTCATAATAATGCAGTTCTGACAGCCAATAGCTGCAGTGTCAGAGAAACAGGGTCTGCCATTTATTCTTGAATCTAAAGGATACATAGATAGTGGTTCAAAAATGAGGGGAACAGCAATGCTTTGGGATGATTAGAGAGCCTATGCAAAGACCCTGTGGTGAGCAACTATTGGGCTCATTCCAGGAAGTCTAAGAAACCTAGTGTGAAGGCAACACAGACAGCAGGAGCAGGGGGTCACAAGGGGAAAGACAAAAGCACAGAGGGTCAGATGACATAGGGTTTTGAGTGCCACATTAAAGAATCTTCTCATTCTTTTAAGGGGAATGAGACATCATTGAAAGACTTTTAAGCAATGGAGAGACTCGTTTATCATTCATTTAAGGAAAATGCCGATGCACATTTGCTCTGCAGTAACTTAGATTGGGGTAAGAGACAGAGATAAAGGCAGCAAGGCTACTTAGTTGGGCATTACTATAATGAAGGAGAGAAAACGACTGTGAGAACAAGGGAAGTACATTTATGGTTGGAGATAACAAGTATCATTCACAGTGTTAGTAAAAACCAGCAATGACATGTATTTGGATATATGTGACTAAAGCTCTGTAGAGAAACAATTCTTTCTCTGTAATGAAACCGACATTGAAGAAGGGAAGAATAATAAGAAACAAAAATCAGCCATAGATGGAGCAGGTATTGGAGGCAAAAATGAGCCTGAGAGATGTTTCATTCAATGAGTCAATTGTGGATGTGAGTCCAATGTGGTGAAAAAAACAGACGGTAGACACAACATACATAATAACATTGGGAAATGGATTAAATAAATTATCGAATACACTTAATGTAAGTGTCTGTGTTAAAAACTTACAGGACCACAGATATTGAATGAATAAAACACTAGCAAATCACAAATTTAAAGTAATATGAGAATACATAGAAATGAAGGATAGAAAAGATCTTTGCTGATCTCTAAAGAGTTACTTTCTGAGTACATAGATCATTGCCACCAATATACTTTCACTTTATATAGTTGCATGTTTCAAAATGTTCTAAAGTAAAAGTACAGAATGTATACTCACCATTTAAAGAAACTTAGTGGTTTTTAATTTTTAATGAACTTTTATAGACTTTTTATTAGTGTTATTTCCAGAACTGACTGTGGCAATCAAATTCTTACTTCCTTGTGAACAGTGTGCCAAATACTTAATGCATTTCCTAGTTATGTGTCTATTTCATCAAGCATTTATTACTCTAAAACAGTTAGGCATAGGGCACTGCCAAATTCTACCACATACCACATAACTTATCAAATATTAGAAAAAAGTTCATGAAACACAAAGACAGAAACAGCAGGACAAAGGGTGAAGTAATTCAGAAGATACTACATTGGAAAAGAAACGTACAACTTGTGTATGGGCGAAACAGAATACGAGGGAGGAGTGGACATTATTCAAAAAGGAAAGATGTTAACTACCTCACATGTAACTGTAACCCCTCTGTACATCACCTTTACAATAATATATGTGTATATATATAAATAAATAAATAAAAAGATAACCATTAGGTAAGATGAAAGAGTAGATTAAAAAAATTTCACTGAAAAGATGAATTTCAATTTGAACATGTGGAGATGTCTAAGTGAAGTTTCCATTGTTGACAGCCATCAGAATAATTCAAGTAACAGGTAAACTGGCTAAGTGGTATATAGAATGAGGATGGAAGGGAACTATTAGTTGCTAAACACTTTATCTACTTGAGTAACTTAATATACATAATCTCATTTGATTCTCACAAGGATGCATCATTTTGTCACCATGGAAGAAAGCTTAAGTGTGTTAAAAACTAAGTCTTTACATTTCACCGTGAGGAGACTGCTTTCAGCAGATTGATAGAAGCCAGAATGCAATGGCCTGAGGTACATGCAATTAGGAAAGAAGGCTAAGGAAAGTAATAAATAGTAAGGCAAGAAAAGACTGAAATGATAATGATAAGATTAGACTGCATCTCTTTCTCTAATAGGAAGGCTTCAGGATCTTGGTCTTGGCCAAGAGATGGTTCCAAAATATCAATTCAGTGCAAACTCAAAATGCAGCCAAACTAATTTTCTTAGGACAACTTTGCCTCTGGGAATTTTAACTATTGTTAAGGTTTGATTCTGTTACATCATTTGTGAATGTCAGAGTTTTGGCTAGCTGTGTATCTTTTGTTGATGAGAGGAACAGTCTTTATCAATGTCATAATTACAAACATCTAGAATGAGCAAAATATAAATCATTTATCCTCCAACTTAAAAGAAAAGACTAAGGACAATGATAAGATTAGACTGAACTGACTTTTGTTTGCCAGGAAGATGGAAAGGATTTTGTATGGGAAAATAAGGGAATACACTGGCCTAGAGAAAGAAGCAGGTACCAGTAGCAATACAGAGAGAGTGGAAAGGAAGCAGGTAGTTTTAGATAATAAAAGGGAAGGTATTTCTGAGCTTAATAGTCTCTATTAGACTATTTTGCTTTTCTAATAAGAATAGGAGAGATGGCTTGTGACCTTGATAGAAAAAATGAGATGGCTTATATGCACTCAACTTCCTATTATTCCAAGGGTTAATAGTATTAGATTTAAATAAATGGCAATCCAACTCCCTCTCCTTGTCACATAAAACAAGTTTTAATGACTTTCTTCTAGAAAGCATAAGATTTGAATTTGCTAATCACCTCTCAATGATAGAATACTTAATAAGACTTACATATTCTTTTTCAGTCTACACAGAAAAATTCAAGTACCACAAAGTAAAATTTATTATTCATTCCTGAATATTGAAGGGAAACCTTCTTTGGCAATAATGTACTCAGGAACATTAGGAATATAGAAAGGAATCCACACATAATATAGTGTGCCAAGGGCAATAAAATAGCAAAAATCAAAATCATCAGCAATGCAGAAGAGCTAACAGAATCAGTAATAGCTTTTATGTCATTGAAATGACAAGTGTCAACATTATATATAATAAAAATGCATTGTTTGGTGATGCTCAATCTGTAGTCTAAAAAAAGTCTAAGGACATACATGCGTGCATACACATACATACATGATTTAGTGGTCTAGAGAAAAGAATCCATCCTATTATCTAAGTCAAAATAAGAGCATCTGAGTCCAACATAAAACGAATGCAACAAAATCATTTTCCTGCAACATTACATTTGTGAAAGACCAAATGAGCTTAATTGTAAGTAGAGATAAAAATAGATATTTTTTGGTCTTTTATTTTCTGACTTGCCCATACATAAGGAACACTGAAAGTGACATGTTAAGGAATTAGCAAACCACATGTTTATGAATTATCCTAATGTTTATTCTAATAGCCTAAATAATTATTCTAAGTGGATGGGTATCAATGAATATTAGTCTATACCTACCCGTTCAAGGATTTTTTTAACCTAATGTGATAGTCAACAACATTGATCATAGTGAAAGTCATATGACTTGTGCATTCCTTGGGATAAGGGCTGATATTGCCACTGAGGAGGGGAAATGATCTGACAGGACAGGACAGATATCAGTAGTAACATACCTCCTGTCTGGCTGGTGCTGCACATGGCCAGTCTCATCTGAACAATCCTGTAACATAGGCTGCAGTTCCTCCTGTGGGGAAGGGGTCAGAGTGGCAGTGGACTGATGGCTATAAGACACAGCAGCTGGAGAAGACGCTGCTCCTCGCACAGGGGGTGTAGGGCCTCTTTCATCTTCTTCCTCTTCTAATTCATCCTGTTGCAAGTATAGCCTTGCTGGTGGTACAGGACATGGCAGTTCTTGGTCGTAGCTATGGCAGATTATAAGAATATATTGACTTACTTCAAGTTTCCAATTGCATGATGTGTACAGTAAGTGAAGTATCTGCTTTGAATGATTTATTCGAATCTATTCCTTCAGAAGATTTCCAAAAATGATTTAAATTCGAATCTTTTTTTTCAAATATCTTGAATTAATGAGGTACTGTTTAAAAACAGTTCACAGTCAACACAGGTTTGTGAATGAACACATACATTTCTTGTTTTCTTCTGAGAGTCTGTATTTTTGTGAGTTCAGGTTTCATGCAATAAAGAAATCTACTGAACATACTTTTAACTTTGTACATCTCAGGTGCATTTGGTATATTTTGTTCCTCGATTTATTCTCTTATTTAAAAATGGTATCTTAGCCCAAAATGAGGTTTTAAACTCTGGGAACAAGTAGTCTCATTCCATTCAAAGGAAGATGTACTGGAAATCAGCTTTAATCCATCCTCCTTTCCCCTGAAACTGACAATGATCATTATTTCTTTAGTGGGACTTGACCTAAACAAGAACATTTGTATTTAGGATAATGAGGAAGAAGACAGTGCCCTTGAAGAATGAAATGCCCTTCTCCTCTGCTATGCTTATAGCTGTGTGTGAAGCAAGATGAATCTAGGAAAATCCAACCTCCTCCTCCGTCCTCCAGGCTGTTGGATCTGTTGAGGAGAATGGTTGTGATGTACTGCAGTCTATGATTGTGCTTTGCTACCCCAAATCCTACTCGTTCTCTACTATCTTGGCTGCTTTGTTAACCTTCACTCAGTGGAGAGTTCATGCTCAAATAATGGGATTGTTTTGTATCTTGCTTTATTTTCTAATCCTAATAGTTCAACATTTGTCATTCTTTTCTATATAGAAATGAATGAAGTGACACGGCAATTTGATAACTCATCAACTAGAAATCATGTAAAGCATGGCTCCTTTTTTCTCTCCTCTAACTGTTCACTAATTCATCTCTGTCTATTAAAGCTCTCAAGTCCATTTCCTTTTTGCTTTTATCTGTTACATGTGCTATTGCAATCATCTTTTAATTGATCTCTTTGCCTCTGGTCACCCTCTTCTTAAAATCCTCATACCGCTTCAAAATAACTATAATGCACAGCACTCTTGGTAGATTTGTTTGGTCCAAAATAATAAATGATTCTGTAACTGCCTAGAGAGACAAAAAATAAAATGCTAACGCGAGACATTCACATCTCTACATAATTTGTTTTCTATTTGCTTTCAAAGCTTCCTCTCACTTCCCACCATGTGTTTCATGTTAGGTCTCCAGGAGTCCCCATTTCTGTGTGGTCTTAATGTCCCTGAAACGCTCCTCTTAATAGAGAACCTTCTCATATGTCAAGGTTAAGAACAAACAACAAAGCTGCTTTCTTCCGGGTTAAAACCATTTTTTCGGTTTGGGCTATCGTGGTACCTCAGTGTACTTTATTTTAACTCTACTTTCGTAAACCAAAATCAGAGTAAAAAGTTGTATCTAAATAGCCTGGAGAATAAACCTTTAAAACAGAGAAAAATTGGTCCTTGCTATTTCAGACTCCTTCTTTACAAGTTCACTGACTCAATAGTATATATATATATATATATATATATATATATATATATATATATCCCCCAAATAATTATTTGTGACATTTTCCTGATCATTCTCAAAAAAAAAGACACCAAATCTGAACTCCTGACATGTGTACTCACAGCTGACATAAAACATCATAAACTGCATTGTTTTGTCACTGTTTAGATGATACTCGAGATTCCTTATGTCATAGCTTAGTTAGAATCACAAATTTTCAATTTGGGAGGGGTGGGGGGCTTAATATTAAAATGGTACCTAAAACAGTATTGAAGTGCCATGCCATGTTCGTAAGCATGGGAGTTCTATGAGAGATGAATTATGCCTTACTTCTGTGAGAGATGTATTTTTCTCTGTAATGACATAGTACTGTTGGCTGTGTTTTATGTTAATGGACAAATATATATTAAATAAGATGTCTTTCATCAGAGCACACATAAAACATGCTGGGTGACCAGAGAGTCTCAAGAAACCTAAATCCATTATTTCCCCTAGGAACAATGGTTCAGCATTTGCTAACTCAGTGTTTACAACTTTATTATTACAGTCATAGTAACAGTAGTGGTGGTGGTGGTGGTAGTAGTAGTACTATTTCATTATTGCTGGATTTTTATAATAGTGTAAAACTTAAGACAGCCCTAATATGTATGCATCAGTGAGAAAGTAGAGAAAAGATTCTTACAATGCTACAGTGTTCTAGTAATTAAAATGGTCTACCTCTATTATGGTAACATATGTCATGTTATTGAAGGACATTACAATGTGATACTTCGTCTGTCAGCAAACAAAGCTTGTCATTTATGAATTCTGTAGTACAGACATTAGCCAACTATGGGAAAAATCTCACATACTCACATGCCAACAATGATTTGCTCATTTTAAACTGCTGTGTAAAGCACATGGAACACGGACTGATTCTCACAGCAACCTTACAAAACATAATTAAACATGGACTACAAGGACTGTGCAAAAATACATTCATATAAAAAAAAACAAAAACATTTGTTGAGATCCGGGAGTTTAGCCTAGTGGTAGAGTGCTTGCCTTGCATGCACGAAGACTCAGGTTCTATTCCTCAGCACCAAATACATAGAAAAAGGCAGAAATGGTGCTGAAACTCAAGTGGCAGAGCTCTAGCCTTGATAAAGTCCAAGGACAGTGCTCAGGCCCTGAGCTCAAGCCCAGGACTGGCAAAAAGAAACATTTCTTGAGTATATGTATTATTAAAATTATTGGAAAGCAGTATATATTTAAATGAGTATGGTGGAACTGAAAAACACAAGTGTGTGTGTGTGTGTATAGAAAGAATTAAATATTATTATTTCTATTTATTGGAAAATTTTTCATATAGATTTTAGGTTATAAATTTTCAGTGTCCTTCTTAGTTCTGCTGGGAAGCAGGTGTTGTGTTTACTTTGGTGATACGATGTTTAGCTGGACAAGTTCTTGGGAAGGCTCAACTTTTATATTTTTTCACATGAATTATTTGTACTTATTAGCTCCTTTTGATGATCAGTTCTGGCAAGTTTTGATTCCCACATTTTTTCAGCACAGTATGAGTATTTAAGGAAAATCAGTTTTCAAAGCACCATACACATGATATGTAACACGTACCCCAAGAAGTTCTAAACATAGGTGATATTCAATATGGAGATAATTTCTGCGACATCATTGCTGGGCGAGCAAAGAATTCATACAACTTGGATGGCACGGTCCACTACAGAACTGCACTGAGCAGACATGCTCTGTTTCTCCTACACTAGAAACCTGGCCAGAATGTTACTTTACTGAATAGAAGAGGCCCCTTTAACAGAGTGGTTAGTATTTGTGTGGCTAGACATTTCTGGAAGTTTCAGTAATATCATTGGGTAATATAACATTTTCCCCTTCACTATAATCATATGCAAAAAAGTCATGAAATGGTATGTGTAGTTCTCTAAGTGTGAACTCAGTCAAGTGATTTTATATGGATGTATGCAAACACCATGTGCATGGAAATATATATGCATAAGTCTTCATAAAGAATCTTCTAAAACATGAATTCCTTTTTTTGGGTAACCCTGAGGAGGGTTTCATTCTGATAGTCAACACCGTTGACCATGTGAACCAGAGTAAACGGTCTGCTGGCCATCCGGTTTAATAATGGCTTGTATGGATGTAAGCAGTCACATTGACTTCTATGTGATGTCTCCCTACCTTTCATCCACACAAACACTGTACTCTTCACTGTTGCTGTGTGGAGGAGGGTGGGCTGGCGGTGGAGGAAGCAAGTCTGCCCAGTTCATACCACCTTGTTTTGGTACTTTGGGTGTTCGTGCTCCTTTCTTGTGCCCTTGACTCCCTAGAAAAGAAATAAAACACACATCCTTTATTTCTGGCTTTTAAAAAATGTTTCCATTGTCTTCAAATTAATTAATTCCTGCAAAATATAATCTCATTATTTATATAGAGAGATAAAATACACTTTTCCTCATTAATTTTAAACAGAATTTTGTATCACTGGAAAATACTGCCAAGTTTCACCAGAAAATACAGAGCAACGAAAGCATATAAAAGCAAAAATGAATTTTATGAGTCATATCACTAGTAGTGATCTTCCTACAGCAATTAATTGTATTATGGATTATCATCTAAAACAAATGAGCTGTAGACATATTTTCTGGCATGCATTTCTATTATTTAATTGCTGAAACCTAAAATACAATGTGATACAGATATGATCTATTAGAGTTCCACTGTTGCATTAAATCACTGAATACATGTATATATATATAATTTGTACTTGCCCATTGAAATGGTTTAGGCACAATTAAACTACTAGTTTTCATTAGAAAAGAAGGTGGAGAAGGAAATAATTGCTAGAAGAACTAATATAACTAATTACAAAAGAGGCAGGAAAATATTCTTTCAAGAAATGTTTCCGGCTGTTCTTTCAATAAAATGATGATTTCTAATAATCATATGGTGAATAGAACAGATATTAGCTTATTCAAGTTTTGTCTAACTGGAATTTTCGTCAATAGCATTGTCAGTCATACCAGATATTCTTGCATGCCAAGTATGTGGCGGGGGAAGGTAAAGTACAGGATGTTACTACTATCCTGTGTTCTGTGTTTCTGTCTTCATCTTTCCTTTTGGCTTGTGTTGAGATGGTTGGGCACAATGGGAGAGTTGACATTAACCAATGTCTGCTCTTGATTTCCTGACACATGTGCATCATTAACAACCCTCCTTAAGGAGGTTTACATCACTGGGTGCCCGTGGTCCATGCCTGCAATCCTAGATACTTAGGAGGCTGGGATAGGAGGACTGAGGTTTCAAATAAGTAAGTCAGTCCCAGAGAGACAAAGGGGCCATGTTTTTCCTTATACGTGGAAGCTACATTTAGCTTACAAACCCCTCATTAAGTATGGTATGGCCTTATATAAAAATGTTACTAACTGAAATATGGTAGGTTTGAGGGAGATCTCAGATGCTGTAGTTCCTTAGAAAGCTAAAATCAATATCAAGCAAAATGAAACTCCAGGAAGCAGGTACTGGAAAAGGGGAGGGAGGGTCAAGGGGAAAATACACGAATGAAGAGAACAGGGGAAAATAAAGACAATAATTTCAATTTATATACCACAAAATTAATAAGAATATAAGAGAGAATGCCAAAAGGATAATACTGATCAAGATATACTGTATTCATAATCTGTTTTGTTAAATGGCAGCTCCTTTGTACAATTAGTTTAAGATGAAAACAATAGCAGTCATAATAATCCTAATAATAATAACATGTCTACAAGATGATTCTTATCTCTAATTAACCAGCAAAAAGCCAAGTAGGGGTGCATCTCAAGTGGTTAGAATGTTAGTCTTGAATGAAAACTCCAAAGCAGAGTAAAAATCCCTGACATAAAACCCTAGGACTGGAACACACACACACACACACACACACACACACACACACACACACACACACACACTTTATTTTCTTGCTCTTTTCTCTCCCCTCCTATCACTCGCTTTCATATTTTTGTTATTTTTTTCATCAAATATCCAGAGTAACAAATTACTCTGGCAGCCTTAGAGATGTAGGGTCTGGCCCTTGGGGTGGAGAAGGACAGTTGAAAGCTAATGACTTGCAACCTGATTTTTATTTCCTATGAAAAGAAGTATTCTCAAGTATCTAGGAATTCAAAGATAACAATGAATATAATAATAAGCTTAAATATGCCGTGGCTTTCTCAAATACAGATATTTGGAAGACAAATACAACTAGGGTTAAGTCAATCTTTGAAAAAAATCAGAAAATAATTGTTAAAGGAAAGACATTAGGATTTGAGAAAAGTTTAAAAGGTAAAGGGCTTAAACTTTTCATCCAAACTATCTCCACACACAATAGGAAATACCAAAGCAGCATAGTTAAGTGAAAGCAGCAAAATAGCCAATGTGATACTCATTAGCACAGAGGTAGAGACTCTTGGCTCAAAGAACCTAAAGACCACTTATATCCAGTTGCCAGGAGGTGCCGTTTTCTACTCTGTCTTGCAAAAACATACTCAAGATCAATTGGTTTGTTTTCATTGTGGTGTGACTTGCCACATGTTCCTTCTAATAATGAACCACCTTTAATTAGAAAAACAGCACTTAAGTACCAGTAAGCACCCATCTGCAGTCCCTATCAGGAAAACAGCTGGCAAACAGCTGTAACAGCGTGAAGACCAGAGGGAGGAGCAGCAATCCAGATCCTAGGGCTGGCAAGTCAGCTTCCTGCTGTACCTATAGCTCAGGTTATGGAATCCAACTCTTATCACACCTAAGAAGAATTTATATTACTGTCTTGCAATCTTCTTTCAAATGGTAATACATTTAGGAGATTAGCTACCTGCACAACATTCTCAGTAATATTTTGGCCAAGAGAGAAAAGGAGAGTTCCTGTTTTCATTAGAGATTAGTTCATACTTCTGATTTTATTGAAGTTCATTAAACAAGAGAAAAAAACAAAGGACAAATTATTTTATGCCAAGTAAAAAAGAAGAGGGTTTATTGAGTGGATACTTCTTTAAATTGCAGAGGCCTGACTCAGGGCTGGGATTCCAATGGCATAAATTGATTCTATTCACACTCAGTTTGTGATCTTGGAACATGCTACTGTTCTGATGGTGAGGTGGCTATTTTCTCTGCATCTCCTTACTTACCAGATGTGCTACTGCCCCTCTCTGAACTGTTGTAGGAGCCTCCTGTGTTCTGGTCATAAGGTTGGTTGTATGGAATAGTTGAAGGAATTGCATCATTGGCTCGATAATCTAAACATTTCAGAGAGGAAAAAATAAAACATTCATTTTCTCTCGGTGAATTATTTTACATCTCTGTTTTGTCTATCTGTCTGAGTAAAGGAAGGACCCAATTGGATTATTTATTTGCCTGCTTATCCCTTTTCATTTTATATTTATACTGTCAGCATTTAAAAAAGGTGTGAACTTGAAGCAAATATTTTAAAAATGCAACCACAGGGATTAGGGGGGTAACTCAGCAGTAGAGAGCATGCATGTACTCGCTCACACACCATACAAGTTTTACACACTGATACATGGTATTCATGTAAATCTCTAATAAGTACATGTACATGATAACAAAATAAGTTAAATTAGTCATAAAACTCATGTCTACAAATAATAAAAAATAAAAATTAGGCTAGGCAAGGCAGCCTCTGCCTATAATGCCAGCCCTTAGGAGGTTTTGGTAAGTTAGAGTTTGAGATCAGCCTGGGCTTCTTCTGCAAGACCATGTTTTAAAAGTAAAATATACAAAGCAAAACAAAAACTTGTCAGCAAGCTTGTATCTCACAAAAAATATCTTTAAGAAGAGAGTAAAACAAAAAAGCCATATAATGAGTGATTGTTGTCCTTAATGTACTATGTTATCTCTCATCTCTTTTCCTGTCCCTTGGTTATCTCATATTACAGTATTTTACCATGATAGCTGATATATTGTATATATGCATGTTTGGTTATTTGAAATAGGATAGGGAAGGAGGAAAACAAGATGAGGGGCAGGGGTAGGGGGAGGGAAATGGGGACCAAGACATGAGAAAGGGTATCAATGTATGTGAAGTAATGCACCCTCTTACTGGTGAATATAATGTAACCCTTCTATTAATTACAATAAAAGTATATGAAAAAAAGAGAGTAAAAGATGTTAGCCTTTTCCCAGAAATCTGTGCTCACATAGGCCAATATGAAAATCCAATTGATAAGCTTGCCAGTGGGAATGCAGTCAACAATAGTATGTTTCTCTCATTATGTTCCAAGGTATTTATTATACTAAATTTGCTTACAAGGAACATAAATATGAGTTAGATCTCTAAAATATTTGTACACAACACTCAGAGCATTCCAAGATCTATACCCTAAGGAAGGATTATGTGACAATGGTTTGAATCTGCACAGTGAACCTCAAGATTGCTGGAACTCACCAATTCTATCTTTGCCATGAACTTGTGCTGAAATCTCAACAAGCACTTATTTAATTGGGTTAGTACATCAGATAAGTACTTGGGAAAACGTTAGGAGAGGTTACTTTCCAATTAAAGCAGACAACATGAATTTAGTCAAATAAAATGTCTAGATTATCTTCTTGTGATTTTGGATTGCAATAAATTTTATTTCTGAAGAAAATGCTCCCATTTCAAGCCTAAATAGGACAAATCTATGTTTCCAATTATCTATGATAAAATGTATTCTTTACCTGAGCATTAGCACCATCTTGCCCATTTATTAAAATTAGAGCAATTCAGCTCTAAAACTGGACATATAGCTTTGCAATTATGTTTTTAAAAGCCATAGCCTGAAGAACTACAAAGGAATCAAATACCTATCTATACCAACCTACACATTTCACGATACAGAGACATTCCCCTCAGGCCACAAAATACTATTTTGCAGCTCTGAGTTAATAGTGAACTCAATTTATTTTAGGTACTTTCCTGACAGACTTCAATCAGGTCAACCGAGGAAATTTAGGCTCTAGTATTATACATCGTAGCAATTTTAGTAACCACATGAAGCAATAGAACAAATTGAACCACTTCTCTGGTTCAAGTTTAATTTAATTATTTTTCTTCAATTTCATATAAGAAAATAATACCATTCGTTTATAGGACCATGTAGAAGCAATTATCTCCCATCCTCAAGTGGAAAGAAGGGATAGTCTATTTATTGAAAATGTGAGGTATTGTGACGGTTGGACATCTGCCTTATGAATAAAAGATTGTATGTCCTAAGCAATCCCTCACTTGCTATCAAATTTAAATAGATCGCAAAACCATTTGACGATACTTATGTGTTATTATAAAAATCAATTTTCCAAGGTATTGTTGTGCTAATTAACTCTTTGACACTGGAAATTCTGAAACCAAAGAAAGAAGAATCCCTCAGAACTCAAAGAAAAGGTTGCATTTACTAGACACAGGCAAGTTTTGACCGAGAAGGCTTAAAAACCACAGGACAGAGAAAGCTGAACATCTAGTTCCAAACTCTTACCTTTGTTCAGCTTGTTTTGCTCGATGATGTTATACTGAATTGGGGCGACGTCTTGCTTCTGTGGACCAGGTGGCTTCCAGTGCTTCTCGCTGGAATCCTCACTGCCATTGTTCATGTTGTGGCTGAGGTTGGACTGGATGAGCTGGGTGGTTGCATAAGGAGTGGGCTGCCCTGATGGATTGACAAAACGCCCATCCTTCAGATTTGGGCTATTGAAGGTTTTCATCTCATTGATTTTGTTACTAAGGTCCACATCACCATAAACAGTTGACTCAGGGAGCATCAGATTTGTTTGTTTGTTATCCAGTTGGTTGTTATAATTTGCTATACAATCAGCTATGTGCAACGGAGAGGAAAAGGAGAAAGTCATTCTGCATTCCTTTTCAATCGCTTTCTAAGAAGCTTTGTGAATTACAGTAACATTGGTTGGTAAAGTACAAATGGGAGGAAATAAGAGCCGTAGGAATTGCCAAATATTCACAGGGGATTTCAAAAGCAACATTGAGAATATTAGAGTATACATCGATTTTGTGTAGAGGCTACATAATTTTGAGCATCACTTAATGCTGTAAGGTGAGTAATCTATCCAATTTAAAATAATTTCCTTTTAATGATTCCTATACTGGGAATACCATTACAATAAATGTTCAGGGGTCAACCTTAAAATTTTCTAGTCTTGGGTTACTAAGCTAATTTGAATCAAGTAGCTAGCTGGCCAAACAACAGAACCAAGAGGGGGAGGGGGAAACATTCTATCATCAGATCAAAATACCCGAGATTTTATGTTTTATAAAATACTTCTATTAAAAAAGATAAGAGGAACCAGAGCAAAGAAACAGTAAATAGTGCTCAGGAGAGTTTCATTAGTTTGTATGTTGCTCATATAAGCATAATCATTATGAAGAAAATCATTTTTTCATGGTATTCTAATGACACCCCAGAAGCATAAAATGGCAATAATGATGACAAAATGAATTATAGTACCCAGGGTCATTTAATCAAATAAAGCCTGAAATAATATCTAATATGTCTTACATCTCATTTCTACTCCCATTTTCCCTTCATTGAAATAATTAGGAATTAAATGGCTGCTTCATAGAGGCATATTTAAAGCCTGTGCTGGAAAACATTACCACAGCAGGAAGAAAGAGAGTTATATGTTAAAGTTAAATCATTTTAAAGTAAAAAATGTTACCATGGCAGGGTGGGGTGTTGGAAATGAATCATGTTGCTAGCATTGTTTCAGAGAGCCACTAACATTAGCAGAGTTCCTTGAGAATAGGTTTTCAAAAAGGATATACTTCAAAATGCCAAATCAGAAATCTTGCTACTAATGCTGTAAATATGAATATGAACGTAAGAGAAAAATGTAACTTTTCTGTTCTACTCAACCCACCTACCTTAGAATTCCATAGTATGTGATCAAAGGTGCCGATACTTTATCTACTTAGATTTTAAGAATTCTCATCTTTAATTTCAAGGTCTTAAGTATTATTTATTAGCTGTGAAGAAGTATTATGAGAACAATGGTTTTCAGAATCCTATTTGTTTCTGTCAGAGTTGCTGAACCTGTGTTATCAAATCATTGTTTTTAGATGGTGGACATATGTAGCTATGGATCACTTGATGAGTAGCTAGCATGAGAAGGAGCAAATTTTAAGTTATATCTTCTTTAATTTACTTAATTTATGTAGCTGTCAGTGGCTAGCAGTTACCCCATTGAACCAGGAAATTCTACTCATTAATTTCAATGGGTATCACGGTGTCTCATGGCCTGTAGGACTCTGTACAGTCTTTTACTTATAATTTTGTGACTATCTGCACAGACAACCAGAGCATGGCAACTCTGGAGGCCGTAACAGGTCACGTGGCAATACTAAGTCCACACCGAATGAAGAAAGCAGAATGATTACAGATTTCTCTGTGATTTATTCTTAGAGTTACATCTTTCTTTTTGCCAATCTTTCTTTTCTTTAACTGTGTGAGTTATTTCCATTCCATAGTCATATGCCTTCACATGCTACGTTAAAAATAAAAAAAATCATACTCTGTTGCATTTTCTACATTGTCAGGGTTGGAGTTTAGTTTCCTTTGTTAAGAAATCATTTAAAAATTTCATCCCTTCTCCTACATATTCTACATTCATTTCTTCTACTACGATCAGTTAGTGTGACATTTTAACAAAGAAGTGTCCTCACTCATACATGACTATGCCAAAATAGACAACAGGTACATATATCTACAATACACATGTGTATTTATATTTTTTTGTTCCCTGAGGCTTTACTTCAACACAATCTCAGTAAAACTTTCAGCAAACTTCTACTTCAGAATTTTTGTTGTAGAATTATTATTATTACTGTTACTATTGTAATTATTGTCACTGGAGAATCTGGTTCATTTTATAGATTAATTGACTTTGCATTAATGTTTCTCTCAATATTCTGAAAATAATTACATTTTATAGATACCTCATAATTCTGGTCCAAGACCAAAGTAATGTACATTCTTATTAACACTGCCATGATTTCAACTTTTTAAAACTGCTCTCTATTGTAGAGTGTATATGGTCTATTCTCAGGGACTATTTTCCTTGGTACCGTGGAAAGTACAAGGATTGAAAGATAGAGAAAATGCCTGAGTCGGGCTAGTATGCTATGTCTTATTCATTGTTTCAGGAAAATATTGAGGCAAGTTTCCTTCCTCATGCACTCTGCAGGGTGAGGAAATGGAAATTGGTTCCCCTTGGTTTATGCCATCGAAGCTTCATACATGCCCAGCCCACTGTCTGTGTTCCCTAACCTGGGCGACTGTAGGTGGTCAGGTTGCTGTCGCTGTTGCCAGTGCCTGCTGTGCAGCAGTTGATGGAGCAGTCATTGTGGTTGTTGCCAGTGTTGGGCCATGTGTCTGCCAGCCAGGGCTGTGCAGCAGGCTCACTGATGTTCAGAAGTCCTGGCCTGAAGAAAAGAAATACACAACACCAAATGACATAAGAATGAAAATGACATTGCTAACTGGGAGCTCTAGGAAACACACTTCATTTCCTTCCTTAATCACACAATGATTTGGTTGAACAGAATGACACTGATTCTTCCTTCTTTCCACATACACAACCCTAATGTAACATTCTGGGGATTATCTCACGGTGTCATAATCTACAGAGCAGACAGACTAGTGTTTGGAGCTAAAATTTGCAGTGGGTGGCATTGTTCCATATTGCCTTTAGTCACAGTAATTAAAAATTACATATGGCACCTAAAAGTATAAGGATACTAGTTTCTTTCTTTGCCTTATAGTTTATTAAGTACACACTGATTAGCATCATTTGTGTTTCTCCATTTTGGTCCACTATACAATTGCAATTCTCATGTCACTGTGATTTTCTCCATTAAAAAACAAAACAAAACAAAACATAAAAAGTGAGAGAAAGAAAACAAAGCACTTTGTGAAAGCTTTGCTGTCATCAGAGACTGGCAGAACTTTCCCTATTAATGGTTGGTTTCCAAAAGTAGAAAGGATAAGTAACTTACACTGTAGCTTTATGTTGAGATATGACTTTGGAATACCATTAAAAGGTGAAGGCGATTCGTAGTTTTATTGTCTCATTATGAGCCTGCCTCTTGATTCTACTGAGAATTTCCCACAATTCTTGCCAACTGCTAATACAGTTTAGTTGACTTAAAAAAGAAATTTATTATCCAATGTGTATGTTTTTCTGCTACAATGTAAGGTACACAAGGACAGGACTTTTAACTACTTTGTTCATTCATGGATTCTAAGCAGCTAAAATACTTCTTGCCATATACTTAGCTTTTACTGTAAAGGAAAAAAAATACATCACAATTGTGTTTTTGCACTAATACCTTACCTCTATGCCAGTACTGCATCTTTTATCATTGCATTCAGAAAAATGTTCATTTTGATTTAGATTTGAAATAAATCACTGGTAGAATTCTATTTCATTTTGAAAAGTTAACTATTAGTGACATTTTCAAATCTGTACTTCATGAATTTCCATTTATTATTTTTCTAGCCATAGAAAAACAGTATTTGCTATCTACCCATTGTTTCTTATACAATAGCTTCTTCTACCTAAGGTGCAGATTATTTACAGAAAAAACTAGCTTATAGTTTTTGTGTGTGCACAGTACTTTGTGTGTATGCACATGTGTCCATGCACAGAAAATAGTCCCAAGAAAACTGAGATCTACAGCCATGAATTCACCTACAAAGAGGTGAGTACATAATCAAACACTCCATCCTGATGCCAGAAGCTTTCACAAATATCTGGCTTTGACTGACAAGACACTTTTCTGAAGACACACACACGCACACACACACACACACACACACAAATATTAATAATAAAATGCTCTGATCTAATGCATGAATGTAATGGATTTATTTGTTAGAAAACTCTCTGGCTTTGGGTCTTTGTGTGATGGGTTTTGATTCACAGGTATGAAAACAAGAAGGTGGCCCTGCTCAGAAAAGAAGTCATTCTTTGTTGTCCATGGAGTTCAATAATTTTGTCAGTTGTTCTACTCCTTGAATTCAGGACTGATATGTTGCCTGCTTAGTTCCCTCTGCCCAGAAGTTAACCACCTTATTCAACTTTATAAAGAAGTACACTCAAAAAGTTAATGGATTTTGAATTCTGCAATGGTTTAAGTTGGAAAAACCTTTCTGTTCCCCTTGCACCTAGATGTTATTGCATTTGAAATACAAAATAAGCTTTTTGTGGAATATCCTTAAGCTTACCTCATGAAATATACCCCATCAACCTCCTGTCACACCAATTTGTGATTTCTCTGTGAATATATTAAGGTTCACTGAATGATAATTACCAAAAAAATCATAAATAGAGGATGGAGGTTCATTTTAATTAGGGAGGGGAAAGCTCTTTGTTAACAAGCTACCTAGATCCTTTCTTCTTTTTCATCATATTTCCCTTCACGTGAAGATGTGAACTATGCTGAAAGTGTAACAGCCAGAAACAAACATAACCTGGACTTATGAGCACCTGCTTCGTTCAGCAGATTTTTAAATGAACACTTTTTCTTTGATAGTATCTGTTAACTAGCTATATTTCTTAATCTTCATAAATGCCACAGCTTAATCACTTTAACTCCTTTTAATCACTTGCAAAATCAGCAAGTCTGTTTTTCTTGGTTAAAGTCTGCCCTCTCGTGGTCAGTCGTTAAAATGCAAACGGTTGCCAAAGGTAATGTATACAGTTTGGTTTAACTGCACAGTGTAAATATCTTTTGAAAGTGGTTGAACTATTTTCATTTTTAAGGTAAAATTTTTTAACCATAATAGATATTGTATCATGGAGGAAGACAAGTAGAAATATTTGGAATTTCACCTTAGGCTTTATGAAACAAGCAAAATAATTACCTCCCTCCACTGCTCACAGCTTCACCTCCTCTCTGATAAGTTACTAGAATGTTACAAAAAATAAAAATAAAAAGAACAATTAATACATACGTTTACATGCTCCTAAAACTAAAACATTCATGAGCATCTTACAAAATGAAATTGTTCCTTAGTAGAAATAATGTACAAGTCATTATGATGTATATTTCTTATTGGACTATTTTATTTGTAGATTTCTTTTAGAACCACAATAAACATTGCATTTTTAAACATGTATCAAAAAGGTTGAATAAAACAAAAACTGCAGTAGATTCATGATAAACATGACCCTTACCTATTTCTGCGTAACATCTCTATAAATCCCTTCTGAATTTACCAGATCTCACAATTTCACGATCTATATGCATTCTTCCCAGAAGAATGAAAGCCAGGAAAAGAGATAAATGCTCTTTGCACACACAAAGATGTGTGCTGGGTTGTGACTATTAATTAAGGTGACCTATTTCTCTTCAAGCTTGTGAAAACCCTTTCTCATTATA
Organism: Megascapheus bottae; assembly: GCF_031878675.1. Taxonomy (NCBI): domain Eukaryota; kingdom Metazoa; phylum Chordata; class Mammalia; order Rodentia; family Geomyidae; genus Megascapheus; species Megascapheus bottae. The sequence continues at coordinate 84,511,035 of NC_143509.1, read as the reverse complement.
TTTACATCAGCCGTGTATACATAATGAAAATATATCTTAATGCTTCTGAAAGCTTCCTCAGCTTGATAAATTTGGGAAGGAAAACATGGCTAGAACATCAACAACAACAAAAAAGAAGATTTGCACGTAGTTAGACAAGGGGCTAAGAAGATTAGCTTTTCTGTGAATACGGACACATTTTCTAAGGAGAAATGTGTTTTCCAAAGCTGCCAAGTTCTGCTACTTAGAAAAACTCTGAACTGGTAGTCTGTTAGGGAGAGATAACTGTTTCCAGACATTCCAGTAACTGGATTAAAAGTGAGGGGGCTCAGCTATAGGTACACTGCAGACTAATGGTGGTGACAAGAGAGAAGAGAACCCATTGCACAGAAACTGAATGGGACAGAGGATGATAATTCTGAATCAGGGGAAATAAACTTCTGCCTTTCATATGTGCTGGAAATTTTGGTTACTACTTTCAATATTGATTCTATGAATTCTATGGTCAGAGAATAAAGAAAAGAGAGGGATTTTTTTCCCTCCCCTGAAGAGAAGGAGAAAAAAAAGCATGGCCAAGTATGAAATAATCTACGAGATGATTAGCATGTTAAATCATGCCAAGGGTTCAACAGTGCCTCTTGAATGGACACACATGCAAACCAGGTTAAGGTGTGATGTGGAGTAGGGAATAAACTGAATGGGTGAAAAAATATCACACTATTTCTATTTCAAATGCATGCCTGCAGGAGTAGATAAAGTATTACATTCTTGGTACACCCTTTTCCCCAAGTTACAGCTAAGAAAGAACTAAATCCAGAAACACAATAGTAAAACACATGCCAAATTAAAGGAAGAAAGAGGGGAGGAGCAAATATATACCTGTTGGTGTGAAGGTAAAGGACGGGACTGAAAAATCAAAACAAAATAGAAACCAGTTATTAAGCTGAAGAGAGAAGGGAATATATCACATTAGTATAAATCAAGCAGACAGCTGAACATAAAACAAATGTAAACAACTAAGCCAGTAGGTCTGACACTCTGCTATATGAATAAAACCAAATTTGAGGTTTCAAAAAAGAAAAATGCTTGTCTCTACAGGTACCATTGTGCAGTGTGAGACAGCTAGCCCTCTTGGGAGGGGAGTTGTCTGGGTTAGCCTGCAAATGACCCTGCATTTAGTGATGGTAGTACAAACAGGAATCTCCCACTATTAATCATTTCCAAACACTGGATGATGGATTCTTAAACAAGTATTATCAGGGTTTTGCTGGAACCTTATCTAGGAATCTGAAAGTAAATGCTTATTAAATGGACTAATAGGTGCACTTAAGTGTTTGTTATTGGAAGGGGTGAGGAAGGAAAAAGAAAGAGGGAGCAGGAAAAGAAAAAGGAGAAAGAGAAAGAGTAGTGGGAAGAAAAGAAGAGGAAGAAGACAGAAGAGGAAGAAGAAGGAGGAGAAGGAGAAGAGGGAGGAGGAGGAGGAGGAAGAGGGAGGAGGAGGAGGAGGAGGAGGAAGAGGGAGGAGGAGGAGGAAGAGGGAGGAGGAGGAGCAGGAGAAGAAGAAGAAGAAGAAGAAGAAGAAGAAGAAGAAGAAGAAGAAGAAGAAGAAGAAGAAGAAGAAGAAGAAGAGGAGGAGGAGGAGGAGGAGGAGGAGGAGGAGGAGGAGGAGGAGGAGGAGGAGGAGGAGGAGGAGGAGGAGGAGGAGGAGGAGGAGGAGGAAGTGGAGAAGGAGAAAAAGAAGAGAAGGAGGAGACACAGGCAGAGGAAGAGGAGGAAGGGGGAAGGAGGAAGTAGAAGAGGAAGAGAGATAGGATTAGGAGGAAGAAGAAACAAAGAGAATCATAAAATCAAACTATCTTACTGACAAGAAATTTCTGAATATATAAACAAACTAACATTGCACTTTCATCATCTTAAAATTTTGTGGGGAAAATATTGTGGGGACAGGAAAAAAAAAGAAGTGTAGAGCTTTGAACTTCAATTTACTCATCATAATTTACATTTAGAAGCTTTTCCAGAGTAGGCTGCCCATATTTTTTTTCCTACTGGGATGCTAGATGCTAAACAATAGAACAATAACACTCCTCTGAGAACCTTCACTCTCTCTGCAGTTATAAATCTTACTTTAATCAATAATGCCTGAAATTGAACTATAGACCTCAAAAGTAGCAGCCTGGCTTCCCTCCCACCCTCTCAGTCTTCTCCCATTCCTGAGTATAGGCTAATACCAGAACAATTTCCATGTCCTTTCAGAGAGGGAGGAGACTGAATTATTGTCCAATCTTTAAAGTAAAGGCTGTCTTGGTAAAGAAAACAAAGGAATCTATATTTCTCTCTTTAGGGTGAAACCTTTTGTTTAACCTTTTGTTTGGTTATTATGTAGCAAAAATTTTAAAAAAAGATTGCCAAAAATGGATTTCCTATTTTCCTTTTGGACATTGATTAAAAAAAAATCAACATTAGGATTAGAGTCTGGGGCCTTGCAAAGTGGGATGCTACCACAACCTCATTGTTCCTTCTCACCAAGCCTCATTTTCTCTGAGCACACTAGCAAGAGTAACAAAACCCTGATATCCTTTGAGTAAAGGAGCCTTTCTCCTAAGAATTCTATTGTGTTTTCTTTCAGCCAGGTCTTTTCAAAGAGTCAGTGAAATGTACTGACATTCAACACTTCAGAGCCACAGTAACAAGTCTTCATTAAAAAGAGATGTGCATCCCAAACTGAAGCTATTCAAGCAAGAGCCAAGGGTCTGCACATTCATTTGTGATCACAAAGGCATGGAGAACCCAGGACAAGTGCTTGCCATTGCTTCTGAGCTTGCCTACTGAGAGAAAACGAAGACCAGACAACAAGGAGTGAGTATTAAATGACATTATTCCAACTGGCACCAAAAATCAACTTAATTCTCAAAGCCTGGCATCTCTGCATACCCAAGGAAGCTGGTACACGATATGATTGCATATGGATAGGGTATGGAGACAGAATGGCCCAAGGGCCTGGATAGAGGAGGACTCATAAAAAAGTGCTCACTAATACCCTTTGCCAGATTGTAGCTTGATATTTTGTATTCTGTGGTCCTTTGTCACATGTCTTATTTTCATAAAATTATTGGCATTCATTGTGGCACAGAAAATTTAAGATTTTATGAGGCATTTTACAAAAGAATGTATAGAAGAAGAATCGGGAAACGGTGTCACCAGGACTCAGCAAGAGAAGCAGAATCGAGTGCTCATTGGCTTACATTTGTGGTTATGTTCCGTGGGTTCTGCTTACACAGAAGGGAGTGGGAGAGGTATTAGCGTCACAAGTTGTGCAGGAAGAGCACACAGGCAATAGCCAGCATGCGCCAAAAGACATTAGTAAAGGAAACAGAAACTTTCAACAAAGAGGGAGACTTCTGTGTCAGTGCTCAGACTTCAAGGCAACACAGAGCATTACATTGTTATTCTCGCATGCCTGCTAAGTGCTTCCCTCTGCTCACTGGCTATTGCAAAACAGAATTCATCACACACGTCTTTCGGCATTGCATTGTACAAGGTACAATGTTAAATCATCTCCTTTCAATATTTAAAGCAGTTCTCAAAATGCAGCCTCCCCCTCTTCCTCCCCTCCACACCTAGCTCTTTCTTCATCTCACCACACAGACACACCCACACATAACTTTCTTGGCACTGATGTGTGCATGCAGGTTTATATGGCAATGCGTGTGCCTGAAATGGTTCTTTTCCAGATATATAATAAGCGGTATTATCTGTGGAGGGATCTCGATGCTCTCATTTTGTTTTCCATTTTGCACACTGCAAAACTGACATTTTGCTTTATCGCTAGACAGGATGTATGTGTGAAAAGAAAGGTATGTAGGGATGGGGACACAAAAGCAGTTTATGTACATGGAGAGGGAGTAGAAGAGCCAGCTAGGAGGCACTGAGATTCATTTTTATGTATTGCTGATGGATCAGGGGCAACTATTTTGGTTTCTTCCTTTCCCATATATCTTGTAAATGAGGGGATAACTATTTTAAAACTTATGACATTCTAGTTGTAGCTAGCACTGGAAATTCCTACTGAGTCATATAATTAGTCAGAGAAACTACCTGGCTGAGATTCATAGGAAATGTAATGTTTAACTGGAAAATAGGAAGGTAATTATAAAGGGTGAGGAATGTTTGGGGAAAGTCTGTCTTTGTTGGTAGTCTTCTTTAGATCTGCTCTGTAGCACAGCAAAGCTTATGTATTAGACTGAAGTATGGTCTCTACATCTAGGGTCCCTACATCTGATCTATCTATAGCCCATACCTGAGAAATATATTTGGGAGAAGAGGGAAGAAGATTATTTTTCTTACTGTGCTAAGAATTTCCTAAGAGGATTAAAAATGCAAACCAATAGTCCACCACGTCTGGGGCCATCTAGAAATACATTTATAAAATATTTCAGTATATCTGGTATATCCTCAAAACTATGACCAATAGCACTCTTCTAAAATTATGAAACAGTATAAAAATCATGAAGAATATATAAATATTCAACTGAATTTGTAAGAAGAAAATTAATACCAAGCCCCTTCTCTCTGCTAACTAAAGCACTAAAATGACAAAGAACTGTTTTTAGAAGGCATTAAGTAGCAGTATTCTCTTTTTGTTGCTTCACAAAAGGCAGCAGTGCTTCTCCACTTTTGCCTCCCCACTAAATACCTGAGTATAAGGCTCAGAGTTAAATTCCTGTGATGACATCACACTTTTCCTAGAGAACATAAAACAAGAGAACAAAGCCATGTGTAAGGAGAAGTCTAGAGGACTCTTGAAACAGATTTGAAAAGAAAGGAGTCCTATGAACCTAATGAGCTTTCTTTGTTTCACTACTACCCTGAAGATACATGCCACTGTAAAATAGAAGTACTATGGAGGATTTGTATACATTTAAAATAAGTACAGGTGGAAGATCTATGCATATATGTCAAATCAGAACTAATCTGGCCATTGTAGAAACACCGAGTTGTACTAAACATAGCAAGATTCAATGAACTCCAGAAAGCTATTACCTTTTCTGATACCCGCATAAGTACTGGTGATTCCATTCCTTTTCTTTCGGTGTCGATAAAGCCAGATGCTGAAGACCATGAGAATGATCCAGCAGGCAGCACCGATTCCCGCAATGAACGCTGGCTGCTTCACCACATCCGAAATCTGCTGAGCAAGGCTGACCTGATCCTCTGGTGACACAGGGTTTCCGTGGGAATCTGAAAGGCCAGCTTCTGGTTAATGGGAGTTGCATTCCTCATGAGAGAAGGTAAGCATACATCAGAAAATGGCTGTCATTTTAGTTGGTAATTGTTACGTGAGTGTCTGCTTTTCATTCTGTACTTCATCAGGGAGAAGTAACATACTTTGTGAATTTTTCGGCAAAATTATACTTTTTCCCTTTTGATTTCATGAAGCTCCATGGCTCCTGTATACTAAGTTAAACAGGACAAGGCTAGACTAAATGTGAAAGCACAGAACTAAAAATATGACCATTTTAATGAAATCAATAAAGTATGTAGGGGTATTGAGAAAGTACTTATGCAAAAGATAAACTTAGGAACTCTGGAGTTCACATTCAAAAGAAGACAGATTTTTTTTTCCTTTTTCTTTTTTTCTAAAACAGTTCTTTTAAAAAAAATCTGTGTATTTATGGCTGTTTGTCCTTCTCAGTATGTACTGCAAGACCCTTAACTATTAAATAAAAACATGACTTGAACCCATGTTCCAAAAACTCCCATAAAATTACTAAGCATTAAAACACAATGAAAAATTAAGAAGTTACCAAAAAATTATGAACCATCTCTCTTTTACAATAATAACCACAGGCAGCAATAGATATAAGAAATGAACATTAAATATGCAAAAGAATGATCAAGTGTTATGAATAGTCAAGAAGACTTACAGTTTCTATTAAGCGTCTTGATTCAAGAATTAAAAATGGATGAAGTGCAGAGGAAATAAAATTTATTAATTTCATGGCTGTGTCTTGAACCCACTAAGACAGTTTCTAGCCTGCCATTTCATCAGGTGAAACACAGCACTCAAAGCAAAAGCCCATTTTACTGACACTAATCAAGGCCAACCCTGAGCTCACCCAATGGGTAGAATTCTTTCCCTTCAACAATTGGTAAAACAAGATGCTGTTCAGTCGTTAGGATTTTTTTTTAATTTTCAAATCATTTGATCCAAATAATATTTTTGCAGTATATTCTTTGGTTCCATTCCTATTTTGAAACTATTGTCACTGGCATAAGTCTCTGGACATTCATTTTGCTCTAGTTCCTCAATATAGCCAAGACATATCATTTGACCTTGCCAACTGCCTTCTGGAAACCTCCATGGGCCCCTCCTGCCCTGAGATGACTCACTTCTCTCACTCTTGTGATGCACAGTGGAGACAGAAAGCTCATCATGTCTGTTATCTCTAACAACTGGAACTCTCCATAAGAAACACCATGGTGCAGCATACTGAGCAAATGAGTCTCAGCCCACTGGGTGAGCACATTGCTTCTGTGGCCTCCCCACTATCCCTTGTCAGTACCCCTGAGCTCTAAGGATCTATGAGCCATAAAGTGCTTCCCTGTTTTATGTGCTCTGTTTTATTGATTCTGCTAAATCTCATCGGATCAAAACACCTGGCCCTAGCTCTCCTCCCAATCAAGGAGACTTTTAAAAGCTGGACAAAAGGTCCCACATGAGTATCTGCCAGTACATGTAAGTGATTGGCACATGTGGGTATAGAGCTGGAGTCTCAGACATCGTGTTGTCTATCAGGATAAAGAATTATCCCATGAAAGACATGTTATAAATACCCACAGCCACATCTCCAAGAGCATGGTCAGGACTGAGCTGGAATTTACAACCATTCTGCAGAGAAAGATCTCAGAATCATAATGAAGAAAAGTATAACAATCATGCTAATACCATTTGCCTTGACACAGAAACACTGCCCAGTTCCCAAATACATTTAGAAGTCATTATTTCTAATGAATTTTATAAAATGTGTGTACATCATTCTACCTGAATATCATTAAGTCAAAAAAGAGAGAGACAAAGAGAAAGAATACTTGCTTTTCTTTCTTTCTTTTTCTTTCTTTCTTTCTTTCTTTCTTTCATTCATTTTCCTTTTATTTGAATAGACTTCATTCATTCATTCATTCATTCATTCTTTGGATGGGCAAACCTATTTTCTCAAGCATTCACCTACCTTCAACTGTTTGTTGACTGGAAATTTTATTTCATATTCTAGACATTTTTATCTGTTAGGATCCTAAGAGCATGTGTTCCTCTGAAAGTTCACCAAGCAAACCTCTTCTTTTTATTCTGAACACACCCTTTGTATCAGCCAGGTTTATAGATTTCATGGCTAAATTTGCACAAAGCTGCATTGGGTAGCTTCAGATTTTATGGAAATAGTTAGGAAAGGCTCCACACAAATGTCTGGATGAGCTGGAGGGAATGGAGTGCAGTGTGACTAATGCACTAAATAGCCATGCTTCATCTCAGGCTTTGTTTCATTGCAGCTGAGCCTATATTCACACTTGGAAAACTGGAACACATTCTTGATGTCAAGAAAACCAAATCTGACCCTTAAATATCAAGATTTAAGTCTTAAGTAAGTCAAATAATTCAAGCTCCTTTTTGGCAATCCATTTTCCTAAAACTAGGCGGTAAGGTCACATATCCTAAAAATGGAAAATAGCAACACTGCACAGAGCAACACAAAGTGCAAGTCTAATTTAACAAAATTACTATTGACATTTCCCTGAAAAATGTGGCCATATGTGTGACTCTCAACTATTTTCTCAAGATAACTTGTTTCTTCCATCTTTTATATTAAATTGCATCTAGCTGTATATTACCAATGTCTAGTTTGGGATTTGCCTGGAAGATGTTTTTATTTATTTATTTATTAAATGTACTTGAATCTGAATAATGGCTACAAGTTTCCATGAGGGCATAGAATTTGCCTTTCTTGTTCGGTGAAGTACTCCTGCTGCTCTGTTTCTTGAATAGACGAGTGAATACCATTGGACAAAGTGTAAGACTGACTGTAAATATGAAAGGCCCTTTGATGGAAATGATGGGGGTAAATTAAGGTTTTGTTGTGAAGTAGCTACAGTCATGTACCATATCAAAGGAGGTGGGTTCCTATAGTACTAGTGTGACTACGATGTTCACATGATGACAAAAATGCCTAACAAGGACTTGATTAGCATATCTCCCCATTGGTAAGCAATGCAAGACTGTGCTTACTTATACTTACCTACATTTTAAATAACTCCAATGTATTTGTAATCCACATACAGCTTGGCCTCTTGCAAAACTAAAGCAAAGCAGAATGGGTGACAGGTTAAGTGATCCACACACTCACCTAACTGGATGAACTGAGGCTCACTCTTCACTCCAGGTCCAGCCCCTGTACTGGCTGCCACCTCCACACTATATCGAACTCCAGGAACCAGAGAGGGAATGACAACAGAAAAAGTGGAGCCATCCACAGTCTTGTTTATATGGTATCTCGTCTCATTGCCCAGACACCAAACCTAGACAAGCACAGGAAAAAAGGTACACTGATAAGTGATTTGTATCAGTGTGAAAGATCAGTCTTCTATAAAATGATCTAAATTCCAGTAAGAACAAGTCTGTCTTAGATGTGTTTTAGGCTCACACAGAATTCAGAACTAACTTGAATCATATAAGAAGTCTTAAAAGTCATTCTTCCCGGGCTGGGAGTTTGGCCTAGTTGGGAGAGTGCTTGCCTAGCATGCGTGAAGATGTGGATTCCTCAGTACCAGATACACAGAAAAAACTAGAAGTGTTGCTGTGGCTCAAGTGGTAGAGTACTAGCTTTGAGAAAAATCCAAGGACAGTGCTCAGGCCCTGAGCTCAAGCCCCAAGACTGGCAAAAAAAAAAAAGTCATTCTTCTCCATGACCTAGTTCTAAGTAGAGTCTTACAATAAAATGCAGTGTTAGTCATAATGTCAAGATCTCTACATTTTCTCACACATTTCTTCCAAGCTCTTACTTTAAATTTTATAAGATGTATGCATATATAGTATATATTTTTCTATTATACCTATGAATATTTGTTTCTTTATCACTTTCAGATATATGTGAAATTCACATATATCAAAATTTCATGTATATGTGAAATTATATAGATAAAATTATATACACATATGTATGCATATATGCATATGTACATATAAAATCAGGTATTCATCAGCTAATATTAAGTGTTTTTTTTCTTTTGCCTATACACACTATTTGATAAGAAACAATTTTAGAAGTATCCTGTAGAATCTTAAAACACAGGAAAATGATAATAATTTTGCATAGGGCATCTGCATGTGAGTGTGGTTCAGAGTGACAACACAGTACACAAGCAGATGCCTCAGCAGCTCTCTGTTTTGGAAATGCAGGGAATTGTTGCTATCAAACCACCTTTATATCAAACCCAAGAAAAGGAAGGAGAACTTGGGAATAATCTAGAGTACTCTGTAAAAATAGGGTTTTCAGCAATAAAACAGAACTGAACAACATCATGGATTCAGCATCTAGTATGTCCAACTGTTATATCAGTGCAAGAAATAAACACGATAATTTTTAAATTGGAATATTAGTCTCTCTTACATTTAGGATGTCATAAAGAACAATACACACTTGATGTCCGTTATGAACATTCCTGTAGTAACAAAATTATCATTTATCATGCTCTGATATTTTTAAGACAGCATGTTATCTTTTGAAAACTAAAAATGTTGAATTATGCTATAATTCTTACATCAGATTTTATTATAGGAGTCACCACAAAGACAGCTTTTACAGTGTTAAGAGCTTGGAGGTAGGCATGACAAAATTTGGACTCAGGTCCACACAAAAATGACCAATACGAAAGTAAAGCTTGTTCTGTACTCCTTCTGATGCCCTGAAGCCATACGTAGGCTCGGCTTCAAGTAGGCTATTGTCCAAACCCCTAATAGGAAACAGAATTTAAAGGAAATCGAAAAACACTGGTGCCCTCTATCACTTGGGCAATAACCCTTAACTTTTCTCTTTAGGAAGCTAATATTATTTTAATATAGTTGTGATGCACTACAGTCAGAGACTGTATCAGGATCTGACCATTTAAAAATAGAAGACTCCTTTGTGAATTTTCTTCCTCAATTACATTACACAGCTGAACCAAATGCCACAAACTGATTTTGTACCAGTCAATCAGGTCCTGAAAGGCATTTTATTATTTTAAATTGACCATGAAGTTAAGTGAAATCTACCCTTTCACATTTCTTGAAGAGAGAAATGAGTTTTGACTCTTAAGGGAAAATGCCTACGTTACACAATTTTGCCAGAGACCTGAGATGTTGCCTTATTTTAGACCCTTAAGAATCTTCTACAACAGTCTATTTTACCAGACTGAAACATACAGCATGCTGACAGGCCCAAGGATTGAAATAACCTTGACATTCATAGATATTATTTTGTTTTCTGAAGACTTTTACACTTGAAAGTCTTATTTGAAATAAAACCTACACAATGCATTGATGGTAGTATTTTAAATAATATTTTTTAAAGTAGACTTATTAATACACCAATTCCTCTTTGAATTAGCATGTATTTGTCATGTAAAGAAGTTTCATTGTGAATTTCCCTATATGCATAGTACACTGTGCTAATTCCCCTCCTCCATCCGGTTCCCATTTTCCCTTTCCTTCCAATTTGTATTGTTACTGTACCCATACACATTTGGGAACACATGTGTAAATATACATGCGTATAAGAATAGATAAGCATATGTGGACATTGTATATATGTAATCCAAATTTCATGAGATAACCTTCTATTTGTTTTTAGAGGTCATTTTTAAGTTAATATCATACCCAACACTACACTTAGCATACTCAGTTACTATACAAACTAATTTTTGCCTCAAAAATCCTAAAACTCTTTATTTGTACCACAACTAAGGATATAAATGAAAATCATCCAGCCTTACTAAAATCCATATGCAAGAGCCTCTATCAGACAACTAAGGCATAATCTCTGAGGCTGTGGGTAGGTATGGTTACTTGCAACATGTTTCTACTAGAGATTTTGGTGCTGGCCTGTAGTTGGGATACTCTTCAAGGTCAGGAGCCATGTCCCTAACCACAGTAATATCTGCAGACACACATCAAAAGTGTCGTCATCTTCCATCTTCAGTGAGCATTTTCTTTCATGCTCCTAAGCTCCGTGCACACCTTAAACACAGTTTGAAATAGTCCCAAGTGAAATATATTAATCTAAATATCATAATGAACTAGCAACGAGAAAAAAATACCCAGGAATCAAAGAAATTCAAGTTACTAGACACAAAAGCATATGTTTTGCAAGCTAAAATTATTCCGGTATATAAGATATTTACATAAATGTTGAAAAAAAACTACACTTCAGCCAGTTTTCTGTGAGAGGTGTTACTGATTTATTCCATCAGGTATTCATTTCTTGGAGGTAATTAAGGTTCTCCTGTGATATAGACTGATTAATAGGATAGGTTCAAACACTTTTCTGACAAGATTTTATACTTCTTTTTTTCATATATTTTTATTGTAATTAATAGAAGGGTTACATTATATTCGCCAGATAAGATTTTATATTTCTTATTTAGTTTTTGATGCATCGTGGCATGCTTTAAAGTATTTGCTTACAATGAGTTAACACTGCTTATATTCATTGGATAGAGTTGATTATTCCATAGGTAAAATACCTTTCTGGAATAATTATACTGTTATTTGATAATAATGTATTTTTGGATTTTTTCATATATATATAAAATCAACAAATTATGTCCAAGACATAAAACAAAGTTAATAGAAAAATTTATGTACAACAAATATTTCCCCATGTTAGAAAATAAATAAATCAAGTAATCCATTCATGCTGACAGAATTTGACCAAATGTTCAACTTCACAGAACAATCTAATTCTGGATAGTTTTAAACTATGTATTAGGAAGAAAAAAACCTATGAAATTTAAATTTCCTATCATTGTAAAATTAGAGGCAATTACAAAATCTTTGACTGTCTTAAATTATTTTAAAGTACTGGTTTTCAAGCAGCTTTTCAAACAAAGAAAATTACTTCAAGATCACATCAACAGAAAGGCATTTTTAATTAGTTTTACAAGTTGGTAGTTAAACCAGCAGATGGCGCCAAATATCTGCAAACAATTTAACCAGATTTTGGTTTTTTTCGAGTAGAGGTGGTTTTGATGGTAGAGAGGGCGTGTGTCTTTTGTATATTAGCATATCTGTGTTACCTTATATTCTTGGACCATTCCATTTTGGGTATCTTCTGGAGGTGGGCGCCAGCTAACAAGGATTGCAGTTCCGTTTTCATCATTTTTTGCAACAGTTACACTCTGAGGCGGGGCGCTTGGGGCTAGAAATTGTTTTAAAAGGTAGATTATTACCACGTGTTATAAGACACTGAATTCAGGACATTAATATGATATAAACATTATATGTATATATGCATTTTAAAATACATATTATCCAAGCTTCAATAATCTCAATTTACTTGTTTTACCAGTTATGTTAAAGAACTGTGACTGGGAATTTTCCCAAACTAATACTATATACATGGTTTACACAAAACATTGTGAAGTCATGCCAAAAGCCTTAAAAAGATTCAAAAGTAGCCAGACATAGTGGTTCATGCTTGTAATCCTAGCTACTCAGGAGGCTGAGATACAAGGATCATGGTTCAAAGCCAGTCTTGGCACTTAAAGTCCGTGAGACTCTTCTATCTAATTAATCACTAGTAAACTGGAAATGGCCCTGTGATTCAAGGGGTAGGGTGGTAGTCTTGACTTAAAATTCTCAGGGATAGTGCCCCACGATAAAAAAAATTCAAAAGTATGAGAGAAGCATGCTCAACATTCATACTAGCCATGTACTGTCATTTTATATAGTAAGTCAGAAATACTAATTAGGGAAAAATGTGTTATTGTCACAAAGATGCCTGTGGTCTATAACAGTTTCCTTACATGTATGTAAATATGGCATTTTAATTTCCAGTTATAATATGGCCAGCCATCCTAGCGTACCCAGAATTGCGGGGTTTTCAAGGGCACAAGTCAGAAAGAGAAAATGCTAACTTTGGAAAGTCACGGGCAAACCAAACTATGATTCTTCTGAGTTACAAATCATTCATGCAAAGGGAAACAAGCAAAACCGAAAAATGTTCATCTTTAAATGTAAATTTTCAATCTAAAAAACTTAATACACCCCCTGTACGTCATGGGAAGCAATAACATCTGTATGTGTACATTATTTTTCTTGCAGGTCATGACTGAAAAGAATCAATCATTACAAAATTTAGGTGTTTCTTATATTTGCCCTCATTACCAAAATTCGCATAGCAAGCTATAACACTTGACAGCAAGACAGTTAATAATGAATTTCATGCTAAACCTGTTTTAACCACTCCAACTGAGGCAATAAAGGCCTAATGAAGATAATACAGTGGACACTTCACCATACTTGCCTTCTTCTAATGTTTTAGCAAATTTGATTTCACTATCTGCTCCTTGAAACTCGTTGAAGAAAGGGCGAGCCTTAATTTCATAGTTGACGCCTTTTCTGAGATCAGGGATGACTGCACTGTTTTTGGTTGGTGTTCTCACTTCAAAAACTAACCACTCTGACTCTTCATGGCTGACCCCAGATGGGCGGTAGAGAATTTTATATCCTTGAATGTACTGGGACTGTTGGTCCACCTATTAAAATAATAATAATATTAATAATAATCTTAAAAATGTTAAGTATTCATCAATTATATTGCTTTGTTGGGAAATGGTAAAAAAAAAATAGGCCAGAAATGTGAACAAAATTTCTATTGGGTTCTAGGCTATAGATTTTTAGTTCATATAAGCAAATGCCTTAACACACATACACACACACACACACACACACACACTGTAAGGTGATAGAAGTTTCTACTAATCAATCTCTCACTTTTGTGCAGAAATGGAATACAAAGAATTGTGGTAATATTGAGATTTGTCATCTAAGACATGCCTGAAGTTTGAAGGGATGTGTTTACTACTTTGATTTTTTTCAAGTAGTTGTTTTACATGCACTATCTAGTAGTTTTCAGGTTTTTGTTGTTGTTGTTTTTTGCCAGGCCTGGACTTGAGCTGAGGGCCTGAGCACTGTCCTTGGACTTTCTCAAGGCTAGAGCTGTACCACTTGAGCCTCAGCACCATTTACAGCTTCTTTCTATCTACGTGGTACTGAGAAATCGAACCCAGGTCTTCATGCAGGCTAGGCAAGTCCTCTACCACTAGGCTAAAGTCCCAGCCCAAGTAGTTTTCAGTTTTACACATCTGTTAGGGTGAGTCTATTGCAGAGGATATCCTGCCTCTTTCCACAAATAATGGCAATGTTCACAAAGTATACACAAAGAAGAAAGTAGCCCCTGCTTAAAGCCACACCAGAGCAACCATCATACACAGAGCTCACATCATGCACTTATTACTGGTGTTGAACAGGTAGCTAAATTTCATATTCTTTCTCCTCTCTCTCTCTCTCTCTCTCTCTCTCTCTCTCTCTCTCTCTCTCTCTCTCTCTCTCTCTCTCTCTCTCTCTCCATCTGCTTGTTAAAACTACAAATACATCAACAACTCACAGTCCAGTGCACTTCAATGGCAGAAGAAGAGAGGATGGTAGGATTGTGGAGATGCAGGACAACATTCCCCAGTTCCCTCTGCACTTGCTTGTGGTCCACTCCTTGGCTTGTTGGTGGGACATCTGTAACAATTCACAAAACAGTGTCAGGGCCTTCACAGTGCTACTGCATGGAATCAAGAGGGAGCAACAAGCCTTTCCTTTAGAGCAACTATTAGGGAGGACGGGACTAGGGCTGTGAGGACAAGCTTTGGTCAGAAGAAGGATCGATGTGGGGGAGAGCGTCAGAGAGGTAGGTAATGATGCAAAGGGCAGAAGCTAAGATAACCACGGTAACTCTTTGGTTGAAGAACTTTACCTTCATGCAATGAAGAACATTGAGCCTTACCCTCATAGTAGACTATGACATTCTGCAATAACCCTAACTAATCAAGATTTGGAAGGACTGAGAACCTTCAGCCCAACAACTTAGCAGGAAGCATGGAGATAAATAGCTAAACTCAAGCAAGGAAAGTAGAGAACTCATGTCTTATTCGATGATGTGAAGGAAAGTGGAAGATTCCTTTCTCTACCAAGTATAACTTGTGTTCTGTTTTGGTGGTATTGGGCCTAGTTTCTGTCATGCAGATGTTCTACCATTTGAACCATGCATACAGGTTTCTTTTTGTTGTATGTTTTTAGTTAGTTTATCAGTAGGGTTTTATGATCTTGTCCAGAGTTCAACTTCAGAACTGATCCTCTCACCCAAGCCTTCTGCCTAGCTGGGGTGATCAGCTTTTTTTTTTTTTTTTTTAACCAGTCCTGGAGCTTGATCTTAGTGCCTGAGCATTGTCCTTGGGCTTTCACAAGGCTAGTACTCTACTATTTGAGTCACAGCACCACTTCCAGCCTTTTCTGTGTATGAGGTACTGAGGAATCAAACATGGACCTTTTAAGCTAGGCAAGCACTCTACCACTAGGCCAAATTCCCAGGGCCCCAACGTTCAGCTTCTTAACTGAGATGGAGTCTGACTAACTTTTTGCCCTGTTTGACTTCAAAGAGTGATGTTCTTGTGTAGCTGGAAATAGAGATATAAGAAACATCAATCCTTTTGTTATTCTCTTCTGAAAAAAAGTGTCTAAAAGGATAAAGAACTTTCCGAACAGGAATTAGACTCATAGGAAATCTTAGTGTTTTAGCCAATTGTGTCTTCAATCCCAAAACATAAGTGAGGAAAGGTTGTTTAAGACTCACTCATGATATGAAATAAATGATATATCTTATGTGTGCAGTATACAGTTGCATTCTGTGTACATGTATATTTCTCTTAAAATGTGGACTCAAATATATGGCAAGAAGAGGTGATATGGATTTATGATAGTTCTGACTAGTAATTACATGAAAATAATAACTACCATTTCCCCCTAGCTATTCAGCTATGCAGTTTCTTTCCATTCTCTTAACAAATCCTGTTTTAGGGACAAAGGTCTCCTGACTCTTGAGCAGTGGCCAAGTACTCATACATTTAATATTTGTCATCAGGTCATAATTCAAAATTTGTATCTGGGGAAGACATTTTTACTATTCTGTTTCTCAAACTGGTATATAATGTTGTGCACTCCCTTGTAAGTGAACGAACTAGTCTTTCCTGAATTTTCTCCAGCCATGATTTTCCCTCTTTATGACTTTTCCATACTGTGGCCTCCGATGAGATTATTTTTTTAGGTTTTTTGTTTCATATATTTACACTATAGGCATGATCCTTGGCTGGGTTTTATAGTATCTGAAAGGCAACCTGAAAATTAAATAATGGACTATGACTCAGGTACTTCTAATATTTGGTCCTTTTCTATTGCTTAGAGTTAGAATTGGCATATATGTTCTATACAGAAATCACTGTATGTGGTTAGAAAAGGATATCATGCCTCTTTCAATTAAAAAAAAAATTGGATACACATGATATCAAATGTTTTATGTTTGTTTTCCTATGAAAATATCAGCTCCAGTGACTATCCTCTTTACTGAAGCCTAGTGTATGTAAAACCATGGGTTCAATTCCCAGTACACATAAAAGTCTTACAATCCATCTGAAAATGTAGGCTCATAACAAACACATTATTCATGTGTAATATGACCAGTTTTGAGTAAAAGGGCTAAGATTCCTTGATCCATATATGATTCTGTCAATCTCAGAAAAGGCAAATTTTGTTTTGTAACTACAACACTTAGCTCACATAGGTGATTTAACTGACTTCGAAGCCTCAAGTCTACCCACTTCTTGGAGCCTCACGAGCAGATCTTTTCCCTCCCATTAAAGCTTGGTGTTCTGAGTCTACCTTTTCATAACTACTTTTTAAACCTCACTTGAAGTACCAGATTTTAAAATTTGCTCTATTAATTTTAATCTTGTTAGTGCTGGTCCATCATTCCAGGCTGTCAGGAAGTGTTTAATTACTACTCACACTTGGCTCACTAGCTGTCTGTCTTCATTTTATAATACTTGCCAATTTATGAATTTTTTTTTATTTTTAGTCTAGACATCCAAAGAAGCACATCTGTTATGACATAAAACACTAAAGGATTTGATCTTCTATACTCATATATTAATTTCCCCTGTGTCCATTGTGAGGCATTGGGTTTATGGAGCCTAATGTGTAAGTGAGAAGACAGTTGCTCAGAAGGACTAACTTTCTTAAGGCCAACTCACTGCTAGACTGAAGAACAGAGATGAAATGTCGTAATTTTTTTGAAAAAGCTGTTTCCGGGGTTGGGAATTTGATCTAGTGGTAGAGTGATTGCCTAACATGCACAAAGACCTGGGTTTGATTCCTCTAGACAACGTACATAGGAAAAAAAAAAAAAAGCTGGTTCTGTGGCTCCAGTGGTAGGGCTGTATCCTTGAGAAAGCCCAAGGACAGTGTTCAGGCAAAAAATAAATAAATAAACATAAAAGAGCTGTTTCCTTATTTAAAGTGTCTCTTTCCTTATATTTCAGTCTTCTACCTAAGATGGAATCATTTCACTTAGGTTGTTCCATGAGCTACTGCTGCGAAGAATATACTTTAAGAAAACAACGAACAACTTAAGTGTTCAGATGAAATATTCACTCCTCTTCACATACAAATGAGGACATGGATTACAAAGCCATTTGTAGGAGTGGAGGCCAACTCTTAGCCCACTGGACAGATACAGGCCTGTGCCATGGGGACACGTTTAAATTCACTTTCCAGCTGTCCTAGCCTCTGCATTCTTTACTAATGCGTATCTAATATTGAAAACCTCAAATTGCCTTGAGGCAGGCTCCATCTAAGTCTATTAATGCCTCTGACGAGGTGACTCATAAGAGCAAATATCGGCATTTGGGTGTGTTGGGTTCACACGGCAAGAGACAGATGTGGGCATGTTCTACAACTTGGCATCTTGCTTTCTCTGTAAATTCTGACACACACGAAAAAGGCTTTCCCCAGAAAAGTATTTTTAACTGTAATAGAAAGGACTATATCAGAAACTAGGAAAAAAATATCTTCTCATCACCTTGGAACTAATTGACAAGTTTACCTCTGGTAATGTAACTTCAACAAGGATACATGATTTCTCTATTTGTTGGACAGATGAATTTCTTGTTGTTGGTGGTGGTGGTACTGGTGATGGGGTTTGCACTAGAGGCCTGGGTATTGTCCCTGAGATCTTTTGCTCTTTTGTAGAGCTCTGCTCTACCACTTGGAACTACAGCACCATTTCTGGCTTCAGAAGTTTGTGATTCTTTCAATATCCTGGAGGTCCTTTCAATTAGCTTCATACTATATGGTCTTATGTATCAAGGTTTTGCTGTATTGCAGATCTCTGCTAGTAGAGCCCAAGGTTTCTACTGATTATGACAAATGAGGGAAACCATTGAGCCTAAGTTCCTTTGAGTCTGACTTACTTCACTTAATATGATTTTTTCTAAGTCTTTGTTATCATCAGTGCTTATATTCTGGGTACAGAGAAAAATGATAAGTTTGTAGACACAGTATTTGTGACTTACATAGTAAGAGCAGATGGCAAAAAAACACAATCCTAGCATATGGAACAAATGATGCAACAACAGAATTGCAACATTTAAGAATAGGTAAGTGTCCAAGGTCAAGTTGGTAAATATTTACCTTGTGTCTTCACTGGATCTGATATTTGGCTTGGATCACTAATTCCATATGCATTAGCTGCTCTCACAAGGAAAAGGTAAATTGCATTCGGTTTGAGTCCTTTGACGGCAAATGTTTCTGTTTTAACATTCTCGGCCACAGTCTGCCAGCTGCTACCAGATGCATGGCTAAGGATAGACACACAAGTTAGAACATGTACTTTTAAATGGTCAATAGTAATAATTATAACAAAAATAAAACTAGGAAGAATGTCTTTTCACTACCTGAAGGCTTCTATAATATAAGATGTTGGAGTTGCTCCTGAATTTAAATTTGGCTGCCATGATAAAGTTACTGTGTTTCTGCTGACATCTGTAACTTCAGGTTTGGATGGGGCACTGGGGATTAAATTGGGGTCAGTGGGTCTTGGAGGTTGAACTGGAACTCCAAATTCTATGTAGAGGAACAGATATGCACACAAAAAAGGTATTTATTCATGTAAAGACAAGCACATAAGTGTAGACAACATGTTTATGTAATTCTCACAGACAAGGCCATTTTCTTTATTAATTTATCGGTCAGTAAACAAGCTGCTTTATTTTAAGGCACAAATATCAATTTACCTTGGACTTCGATGTAAGCACTCCATGTGGCTTCACCACTGGGGGTTGATGCCGTGCAGGTGTACCGGCCAGTGTCACTCAGCTGCAATGGCAGACGAAAAATAAATATTTGGAACAATCAAGAGCTTACTGGGCTGGAAAAGCGATTACAGGTTTATATATGGCCCATGAATATGTATAACTACACTTAAGACCTGCTGACCCAAAACCTGAATTGAATGGATATTTATTTATGCGAAAGAAAATACTGCAGGAAGAAAAAGAAGAAGAAAAAACAAACAAACCTCATCTGGGAAATGTATTGAGAGATATACAGATATAAATATATAGAGGACAGTAAACAAATAATATAAAGATATGCATTTATAAATCATATCTTTATAAACTAGATATAATCTGAAATGTATCTTTATGTTTTATACCTCACCTAAGAAGACTTATTTTGCATTTTATTGGAGTGATTCTTGCATGGACTAAAGAGTAAAGAATTTCTTCTGAAAGAATTCACTCTTTTGTTTCATTTCATAATTCTAAAACTTAAAGGCAGTTTACAAAGTATGAAGCTTATGGGAATATATACTCTCTCTATTTTCTGAAGACTGAATGCCAAAAAAGTCAGCCTACACTGACTCAGGCTCAGTTTCTAAATCATTAGCAGTGCAGTGAACCCATAGCTCTTCTTTATCTAAAAACTCTATCTCTAAGTAACATTTGATTAAGCAAGCATCTTGTCATCTTGCTCTAGCAATTGCAAGAAAACAGTCACAGTAATTGTCACAAGAAGTACAAGGTATTAACTTTTGTAGCACATAAGAGCTAGGAAGCTATTCCAAGATTCCAAAGAAGCCACCCACAAGAGGCAATAAAGCCATCGGTATTTATGTTTATTGCTGTCAAGACTTCCTTTCATATGCCTCAGGAACTTGTCTGATCTTGACCTAGAAATAAAAAAAGCAAAAGCAAAACAAAACATGATAGTCTCGAAAAAACAGGTAGGAGATGTGATGCTCTGGGAAAGTGAATCTATAAACTGTCCTGGGAAACCTATAGGATTTTCAAAATTTAACATTCTCATTGGAAAAATACATTCAGTATGTACACTGATGCGCTCTTGTTGGCATGTAGAGTATTCTATAATTGTAAAACTGTATATTTCACAATAGAAAGAGTCCAAGTACCCTGAATGTAATACATGGTACTGGAAACTATTTTCTTGGCTTCTTTAGAAAATTCCTGTATCATGCCACTGTTAGAAAGTAGAGTGAGTACTTGAGTGTGACTATGATGATTAAAGAAGGCGAGATGTGCTGATATTTATTTTCCTCTTAGGAAATAGGTCTGAGAAAGCTTCCTAGGACCTGAAATTTCTTGCTACGGACCAAAGGACAAATTAAATCATCCCAAACATACACATTGGGAAATCTACAAATAATGTAGTATCTTAGAAATCTTTTACATGGCCTGTAAAAGGTAAGAGACTGCGACACTAATTGATAGACATGAAAACAAAGTAAAAGGAAATCCAAAGCCCAGGCTGAGATTACCTTAGCATATCGGATCTGTAGCACTCCCGTTTCAAGCTGTTTGATTCGAGAATCTTGAGTGGAAACCAGGACTCCATCCTTTCTCCACAGAATTGTGGGCACAGGACTGCCTGTGGCCACACAGCTGAGGACTAGCGTTCCATCCACAGCTACAGTTTGGTTCACAGGACCTTGTCGGATGACTGGGGGAGGGCGGTCTGCAATCACTGCCAGAGAAAATAACAGGAAATAGATTTCTGCGACTGGAAGCAATTTACTAATCATCCAAGTAACAGCAATTTAGTTGCTGTAGGCTTCCAAACAAACTAACGATAATTAAACTAAGTAATTTTATCAGGGAGACATGCATTATTCAGAATGTGTCTATAGGATGCATTGATTCCAAATATTAAAACGAGATATTTTGTATGCATTTCAAGTGACCGCTTGTTCACTAACTCAGCAAGATGGCTGTACTATCAAGGGACTGCCAAATAGTTCAGGAACAAGGTAAAATTTCAGATAGTAGCACAGATACAACAAGGTTGGGAATGGAATAATGGAAACATGAGAAACAAGAAAACAAAAACATTTATCACACACAAAAAGTGTGAGATACGTTTTAATGAATGAACTAAAGCCAACCTCACATCTCATTACTATGTTGTGTCCAACTAATAAACTGATGATACCATGCCAACATGTTTGACAATTCTGAATTAAAAATGGTGATTCAGACTCATTGACACACATCAATAAGACTGAATTTCCTGTGTGTTTTAATCTTGGATTTTTTTCCTATTAAAATATTCTGGGGTGAAATTTACACAATTATAATGAATTCAAAGAAACTGGAAAAATGCCCAGATTCATCACTGGTAGTATGATTGGAAAGGACAGCTGAAGATGATGTCCAAAGTGAGCAAATACCACTCTCCCATGCAGAAATTTCAAAAAGACAGAAGCGCTTTTGTGAATTCTGTTTCCCTATAATGATAGTTTTAACCACGACAAAAAGGAACAATGGAAGACTATTATTATATAAACATATCTTACTATATAAAAAATTTGAAAAACCTAAAAACTTTCAGGTAAAGTTATTATTATTGGGAAATAGTCTAAGTCTCCAGAGTTAGGTTGTCAATGTAACACTGTGTGAATTTCATTTTTAAATGAATGAGAAAAAATAGAATTGAGTATTTTCTTCAATACTTCATTTTCAAAATTCTGGACATCAGTTTCAGATGGAAAATAAGATGCAAATATAAAAGTGGAGTGAGTAAGAAGTTTTTCTTAGAAATTCAGATAACCACTGCAAATTAGATAACCATTAGATAACCATTTGCAAATCTGAATGTGTCATGTTCAAAGTTTTATGCACCAGAGATTTTTACAAGCTAGAGTTTCATTTTAATATGTCCCTCATTTATCATACAATAATTACTAAAATTGTGCATTCCAAAATGGTTTACTTTGTACTCTACTTTTACACTTCTCCTTTGGGTCTTGGTGATTGGTCTAAAGTTTTCTAATTCAATGGAATTTATTAGAAAAAGGCTGGAAGTTGAACATTGGCAGGAGTGTTTTAGATACTACATGGTTGAAAAGCATAAGCCTGTAATTCTTTTGCTTGGCATGTTTAAACCTTTTCTACATTATCTGTTGAGGTTTTCTAAAATCAAATTACAAGTGCCTTCTGGTATGTACGATAAAACATGTGAACATCTTGGTTGCATTGGGATTTTATAAGACCACCTGTGTTCTCTTGATTATAAGAATGAATAAATATGTATGTACAAATATTTCCAGGCATTAATTGAATTAGTTACAGTGATTTATCAAAACTGGTTATAATTAAAATCGGTACAGGCATGGTTTATGTTTTATAGTCTTATTATATTTTGAGCTTACCCAGTACCAGGGGATTTCTTTCTGTTTCATATCTTTGCCTGATATACACCTCATCTTCCAATTCTATCTATACTTTTCATTTATTGTACTATGGATTGGAATCAGGGCGTCCATGCAAGGCATGGCCTCATAACAAACCTCAATTCTGTCCTAACCCAGTTTATTGATGAGACTGACCTCTCACTTATTTCTGCACAGATACCACATGACTTCATGTGAGTTATTCTGTTCACCTCATTTGATGGGCAATTTGTAGTTTTTCTTTCATTTCTTCCCAGTCCTGAGGCTTGAACTCAGGATTTGGGCACTGTCTCTGAGCATCTCTATGCTCAAGGCTAGCACTCTACCACTAGAGTCACAGCACCACTTCCAGTTTTTTTTTTTTATGTTATGTGTTACCAAAGAATTGAACCCAGGGCTTTGTGCATGCTAGGCAAGCACTCTACCACTACACCACACTTTCGGCCCCTGCTAATTTCTATTATTATTATTTTTTATTCTATGAAAGGTGAATAGTAAGACTTGCTCTAACCCAGAAGACTGGACACTATGGAGTTGTAAATGAATAATTAATACAAAAATTGAAAAAGGCCTTTTACTATGATACTGTTGTGTATGAAAACCATAAGGTACCCCAAAGCTAAAAGACGCAAGAGTTTATTAAGGCAACTTCAGTTTAAATAGGTAAAATCATGGTGCTATCATTGATTAGCACAAAATATTAAAGAAATGTAATATAAGAACTTACCAAGCTTAGAATTTATAAGACAAATTTCAAATTTCTAGTAAGTCATATTGAACTCATTAAAATGAATTATGTCAGTGTCACCATCATTTCTGGAGTCAGAAACACATTGTGTTGTTCAGTGGTGATGTCCTCATCTTCACTGTCCAATATAATAGGCAATGACTATTGTTTCTAATGAATACATTATTATTGCTAAGGTTATTAGCAACCTAGAGATGTTCTTATAGTTGATTATAAATTATTTAAACTCTAATTTAAAAGCCTACAAGTGAGAAGCTAACTCCATTGGTTGGTATAGACTTAAGTCTAAATCTCAGTTCTTCTTATAGCTTTTCATTATTCTTTTAGTATACTCCTCAGATATTGTCAAATAGTGTTGTCTACACACACACACACACACACACACACACACACACACACACACACACATATATATATATATATATAGTTCCTGGCACTACTTAAACATGGCTAATCTGTAGCTGACTATTGTTAAGTATAGGTGCAATATTGGTAGAATGGTATAGTGCTGTTAACAGTAGAGTTTAACATGGGAGTGTGCTATTTCTGCAATATTTTTTTTTTGCCAGTCCTGGGCTTGAGCTCATGGTCTGAGCACTGTCCTTGGACTTTCTCAAAGCTAGAACTTTACCACTTGAGCCTCAGCACCATTTCCAGCTTTTTTTCTATGCATGTGGTATCGAGGAATTGAACCCGGGTCTTCGTGTATGCAAGGCAAGCACTCTACCAGTAGGCCAAACCCCCCGCCCCTATTTCTGCAACTTTTGTAAAAAAAAATTCTACACATTTAATGAAAGATGAAAATATCTTACACTAAAGTTATGTAATTATGCCATTAGAATGTAATGTTGTGTCACCATAAAAATGTAATTGGTTTGATCTAAAAATAAAGTAATTTATGAAGAAATTTCAAGTGAGAAAGAACGTACACATAGGTTCATGTATGAAAAACTTCATATAGATGAACCAATGAACATTAGAGTAACCCTTCACAATTGTCATCCACCTTGGAAGGTGCCGTCTTATTTTGTAAACCTCTGAATTAGGCTATAAAATATTATCATTCACTTGTAAAAATTAAGGAACTAAAACTGGGAGATGAGTGACTTCTCAAAATGAAACAATCACTGACAAACCTTCCTTTTATAAATAAAATACTGGAGCTTACATCTGTTTCATCAAGTTAAAATTCATTTTCAAGATCACGTCAGGGTCTAATATGTGATCAACACATTATATGTCTATAGTTACTGAAAGATGAATAAAAATAATTTTATTTTATTCATCATTTAAAACTCATTAACTTTATTTTTTTATAAATCTGATTAATAAAGAGACTAGACATTTTTTCCAATGAAGTGGACATAATGTGCATGGTCCAACACTCTTAGGTGCTAGCCACAGTTACAGAGAAGGAATATTTCAAAGACATCAGCTATCTCTGTGCTTCGTGTTTTATTCTTTTGTTCCCTTTGTTCTATTTGCAAACAATAAAGAAGGTCAAGATGCTGACATCACTCACTATCAAGGGTATACTCTGTATCTACTTGTCCTGCTTCAGATCAGATGTGGTGAGATATAAATATTGACACTGCCAGCACTCACAGTAACTACTGTTATCCATCAAAAGTGAATCCATATGCATAAGTTGTTTGAACAGTACCAATGTACTTTAAAACAAAGCAAAAGGAAAAAAAAAGCAATACCAAAATAATACGTTCAAAAGTACTTGAATCCCACCATCACTTCTCTCTGAAATAATAAAGTAAAACCTGATATTCAGGAGGTGGGAATGAACTGGTTTCCAGGGATGAATATGGAATTTCCAAATTTAATGCTCTTAAAAGTTCCTAACAGTTTTCTGAAAGGTTTAGTGTCAAAACACAAATAGTCATTATATGTTGATTGGAACATAGAAATTTTTGTTCAAGTCATAAAAATTATCTAGAAACAATAAGAACTACAGTCTTGGCTACTCAGGAGTGTGAGATCTGAGGATTGAGGTTTAAAGTTAGCCCAAGCAGACAAATCCAAGAAATTCTTTGTCCAATCAATCAGCAAAGAGTCTGAGGTAGAAGCATAACTCAAGTGATAGAACACCAGCCAAGCGTGAAAAAGCTGAGGAAGAGCACAATGCCCTGAATTCAAACCTCAACATATTTTGTTGTATTTATATAATAGGGTATTGCACAGCACTAAATAAAATGCAGATACACATGGCTGAATGCCACTTGCATTATTTTGAACCCATGAGGTCATACAGATGATATTATTGATTCTATTTCTTCAATGAATTTACTTTTAGAAGCAACCATGACATTATCACTATTTTGCTTTTACCTTTAATTTTAATTTGTAAGCTGTCATATTTTTCTTGATTATATGTGCATATATAGCTATAGAATTATGCTTAAAAATACATGAAATATATTTCATTTAAGTTTAGGTATATTTTTCTTATATGAAAATTATATAAATGTGTACATTTCATGTAAATGGTATTTTCATTATAATATTTAAAGAGAGATTACACTTTAATCATAAATACATGTAAAGAAATACATAAGTATATATTCAACCTTTTCCCTCTCTTCCATCTTCCCAAATTGTGTTCTCATTATCACCATATAGAATATATACATCTATAATATACTTGGTATCAAGTGACAATATTGTCATATCCTTACAGTATACTTCTATTAACATGTCTGAAATAAATTTTGCATCATGATAATGTTTAGAGGCATTTTCAAAAATAATTAAATCAGATTATTTAGATAAATACACTTATTCACATGGGTTCTGAGTTGTCAGACTCAGTAAATTTATGACCAATTAATCTGGACATCCAAAGTTTGGAGGCAGCAGAAGAAATAATAATTTACATAGGTATTATAAAATATATTTCAAAAACATGATTAATATTCCTATATAGAACTCTTCACTATATTCACCATAAAGTTCATTTTATAAAATTGTCAAAACTGTACAAAACTGGCTGATGTCAGAAATTTATAGAACTATTGAGTGAAAGTAATAATTTTGGATTTAACAATATTCCCCTTAATATACAAAATAGCTGTAAGGAACAATGTAAACGTTGGAGATATCTATTGGCACTCTCCGGACCATAAATGGAAAATTTAAACTAAATTGTTGTACATTACCATCTGTAACTTCCAAATACGCTTTTGTGATGATACTTCCAGCAACATTTAGAGTCTGGCAGATATAATAGCCGACATCTGACCGCTGGACATTTGTAATGGTGAGGTCCCCAGTCTGAGACACTGAAAATCGACTGGAAGATTGTGGTGGCTGGTATGAGAAGAGAAGGTTCTAAACCCCAAAATTTGGGAGGAAAAAAGAATAGGTCAAGTTAGGTTACAATATCTTGTCACAGCTAAAAATGCATTAAAAATAAATGTGTTAAACAATAGGCATGGTTTCAGTGACTCTGAATTAGTTCCAACAAAAGTAACAATTACATGATAAAACAATAAACTTTTGTGTATCATCCTGTGTATCAAAACTAGTCAGAGAACACTGTTTTGAGAAATAAAATGAAGGTAAGTGTCTTCTCTCATTCTGTAATTTCCAAGTGCATTTGGATTTCTTAGATTTCTTAAAAGGCTGTTGTTTTTCCTTTGTCATATGTGGAATGATCTGTGCTGCTTAAAAAAAAAATCAGAAAAATCTTTCTTTACCTGACTCCCCTCTCTCCGCCAAAATATAGCAGGCTGTGGGGTTCCGGTTGCTTCACACTGGAAAGTCACAGCTCGTCCCAAGGCCACCACCTGGTCTCGTGGTTTCACAACAAAATGTGGAGGTTCTAAAGGAAATGAAATAAATTACACTGAATCAAAATCAGGTTGTTATGCCCCTGAGAGAGTCTCCTGATATTCCAGTTGCTGCCTTTATTTTATCCCACATGCTATGTACAATTGTAATCGTGCACCAATTCTCAGCCTGAATTGAAAGTTAAATTAAGTGCACATTTATAGAATAAAACAGAGCTTCACTGTAAAGAGTTCTCATTACTTGACCTTCTAGGATTAACAGTACTCTATTCTAAAGAATTCTTGAGCTTCAATTTGTCCCTTTACACTCAAAATGTATCTAAATTTTATATGAATATATATTATTGTTTCTCATTTAAAACTGCTTAAAGGTGAATGAACTTTAATCATATACACAAGGACCTCCTAATGCAGGCAGGTCCTAAAATTACCTTAATTTAATTCAAAAGCTCCTGACAACCATTTAAAATCTCCAGTCCCATTACTTGAATACAAGTGAATTTAAAGCAATACTGATTCACCAGGCTCCTTCATTTACATAGGCAAGGACATCTTCAAACAGAATATATATGGAAATGAGGGCAAATTTGAAACATCTGCTCCTCCTGACATTATAAATATTGCCAGCTTTGTCCAAACTGTTTGATTTATCCAGACATAAATGACCACTTCACCCAGCAGTAAACAGAAAGTCACAAAATTGTGTCAGTTTCACTGGGCTTACAGGCAGCTGATAACATTAGATGGCCTTGTTGATAGAGCCCAAAAGGGAAGGGATCCTGTGTGTGTGTGTGTGTGTGTGTGTGTGTGTGTGTGTGTGTGTGTGTGTGTGTGTGTGTGTATTGTGTTTTTACTTGGGGGCTGATTTTTTTTCCCCCTGGAAAAAATGTGCACTGAATAAATCTTTTTACCTACTGTTTTCACTTTTCAAATGCATCTCTTATCACCTGTCTGAAACACCTAATTATTTCTGTCTTATCCCAGTTCAACTGAAGTGAACAGACATTTCAAGCCAGACGGTTGACAGTTTGTATAGGAAAGGGCTTTTCTAATCCGCATTTTAAGACAT
The DNA here is from genome assembly GCF_031878675.1 of Megascapheus bottae. Classification (NCBI taxonomy): domain Eukaryota; kingdom Metazoa; phylum Chordata; class Mammalia; order Rodentia; family Geomyidae; genus Megascapheus; species Megascapheus bottae. The sequence continues at coordinate 84,482,562 of NC_143509.1, read as the reverse complement.
TTGTATTATTTCTAACCCTTTCCCCAAAAGTACTCTCAGTTATTTATGTCACTTGCTGAAGCTAACTCTGTAAAGGAAACAGAAATTTAAAAATTACATTCAGATCATGTCCATGTGTCACTATCCTGCCAACAAATGTACAATTTCTTTTCTAGTAAAAGTAATTAGAAAGGTAGATACCTGGTTAATTTACACATATGTGCAGTTTAGCTTATATAATAAACAAAATTATATACATTTACAAAAATTGTTCATGTACTATATCATAAAAGGACAGTAAAGCCTATTTAATATATACATAAATCATATAATTCTTCAAAACATTAACAAAACCAGAAAATGATTTTTCTGTAATTACGTGCTGGCAAAACTACAAAAATAATTAAATGTCTTAGCTTCTAGTTTAGTGTGTTTTCCTCTACGCTGTTTTTTTTTTTCAAAACTAAGGTTTAGTAGAAATTATACCATTTGACTAGAAAATTATAGGAGATGTCAAAAATCAGGTCAAATGTTTTCAAATGTCCTCTAACTTACAGGGAAGAAAATATAAAGTTAGGAAACCTAGTTCATGTTCAAATTGGAAACACTGAGGCCCCAGCTTATAATTTTTTTTCAATCCTGTGATTGCAATCGAGTGGTTTACTCATGAATTTAGCAAACGTTATGATTATCCAGGTATCATAATAGGCATGTACACCATTGCCTGGGGATTTTCCTCCAGAATGAACTATGCAGCAGCCCTGATCCAAGTCAAGGAATGGAATCATTGATGCAGAAATCAGACTCAGAAATTGCAAAGACTGACTGAATAAGAAACTAAAACCAGACTAGAGTTTTGTTTCTTTCTATGCAATGAAAGCACATGATTAATTAGATGAGTGGGAGAACATGACTTTCCAATACTAGGGGAATGTGAGCAGGAAAGTATAAATGTTCAAACCACTTAGTCAAGTAAAACTTCGGGTGGTCTCTTTCTTAAATCTCAGGAGCATGTCTAAGAATGTATGCCAGACTGTTTCTTTTATAAAATGCCAGCTCTCTTAAAGCCTCAAAGACTTATTTGGGAACAAGGAATACAAACCCTTACGCTAACTACATTTACCCTGAAGCAATCCTTCCACATAGGATATCTGTCTGGAGGTGAACTTAATCTCTTTTGTAGGCATATGCTCAAGCCAACATCCACAGTGACAAAGGATACAAGATAGGCCTTAGAAAGAAAACTTCGAAAAATCTTCTTCTGACTTGAATGATGCTATATAGCTGTAGTCCTAGCTATTTGGGCAGTTGAAGCTAGAAGATCACTTAGATTCATCTGAGCAATATAGTGAAACCATAGCCACAGATATATTTCTAGGGCAATAAAATGGGCTAAGTATTTTTTTATGTATCAATGTGTCTTCAGCCTATCTTGTTTATATTGTGAAGATCATTGGTCAGATTTGTGGTGATTTACTGGATTTTTTTGAAGGGCACAACACTTAAACCTAACATAATAAAAAGGCCAGTGCCATATATATCAAATATGGAAAATGTGGAAAATACAACCAATAGGTAAAGAAAGAAAAGTCATCAGTATTTCAAAATGCAATAGTACTACCTTAAAATATTGTGCTAAAATATGCTATCTCCTTTTCCCTCTCTCCTCTTTCCTTTCTTCTCTCTCGCCCTTTCAGTCTTTTCCCCTCTCCCGCTCCCTTCCTTTTCCTCTCCCTCTCCTACTCTCTCTCCGGTTTTGTGCTGGGACTGGGTTTTGAATTCAGGGCAATATCCACTCATGTAACTTTTTTGCTCAAGTCTGGTTCTCCACTATTTAAGCCATAGATAGCTCCACTTTAATATTTTTGTATAATCAGAGACTTTTAGCTTGGGCTGCTCTGGAATCCCAATCCTTACATTTTAGCATCCTGAGTAGCTAGGATTAATTACCTAATTCACAAATGTCTGGTTAAAATATCATTCTAGTAGTTGCCTAATGGTCAATATAAAATGGACTTATTTACTCAAGTTTTCTCTCAACAGCCTTGGGGATTGGACTCAGGTCCTGGGCACTGTTCCTAAGCTGCCTTGGCTTAAGGGTAGCACTCCACCACTGGAACCACAGTGACACTTCTGGCCTTTCCTAGTTTTCTGGTACTGAAGAATAAAACCCAGGATTTCATGCATGCCAGGCAAGTACTGTACCACTAAGCCCACATTCCCAACCCTTATTTATTCAGTTTCCATTGTTTTAAATTTTGATTTTTCTCAACATTCATGATGCCCTGATTTGAATACTCAGTCCTACAAATTTAGACTTTCCTAATTTTCACTATTAAAAACACTTGTAGAATTACCATTCCTCCCTCAGATATGTTTATGATTGTTTCCTAGAAGTAAAATTACAGTGTCTGAAAAAATACAAATATATACAAAATACAAAAGCATAGCCAATTATGCTCAGAAATATAGGGTAGAGAGTTACATTTTCACGAATACAGACTTCCTCTTCTCCTAAATTTCAAAATACTATGCATTCACATATTCTTAATGTGGCTAAAAACCAACAATAGATTTTCTTCTGAATGAACATTTTCCTTACATTACCTTGACATTGATATTCTGCATATCTTCAATAATATGCTCATGTGTTCTCAATTTCTAAGGATTGTTTTTGTTGTTGTTATGAATACAGCAGTACTGGAGTTTCAGCTCAGGGACTCATGTTTACCACATAAGCATTCTATTGGATGAATCACACTTCCAGACATTTTTTGCTTTTAGTTATTTTTTCAGATAGGGACTTGTAGTTTTTCCTGACCAGTACTAGGCTGTAAATCTCCTACCTCTGCCTTGTGAATCTGTGAGAATAAGATGTACAACATCATATCATGCTTGTTGTTGAGCTGAGGTATCTTGCTAACTTTTGCTGGCTTTGTGCTACACTCCTTTCAACCTTACAATCGATACTTCCTTGAGTAGATGGACTAAAGATTAGTTACACAGTCCCACCCTAAGAACTGCTGATATGCTCAAATTTTATCCACTTTGCACATGTATTGTAAATATATTTCCATTTAATTTGTAATTCTTTTATTCTGCTTTGCCAGTATTACAGAAAAATATATTATATAAACATTAGGCTTATTTTTCATCCTATTCTTTATAGCCTTTATTATTGTTGTTTAAATTTAAAGCTTTCCCTAGTTTTCTATCTATGGTTTCTCTACAAGAAGTCACATACCAAGTTATTAGATCAAGATTGTTGAACAATATGTTCTATCTATATTAATATGAGATGATACTATTGTAACATTAGTTAAAATTTTTAGCTAAAAGAATAGTAAGAGATATTGTTTTAGGGTAAAATTTATGTTCTGACTCACCCTTTAGCATAGCACATTGATATAAAACTCACTAAAAATGGTGTTCTGACAACCATAAAGAATGGATGAATGCATCTTCCTCTAAGTATGTGGATAGAAAACCAATTAATTGCTCTTTATTTGTAAAAAATGCTCATCAAAGCTAATTTTAATACAGTTTTGATACACTATATAGTATTTCATACATAAAATGAAATGAGTTAACACAGAAAAATGAAAATGAGTGAAAAAGGCTTCATGGGAAACAGGGCTATTCTTCAACAAGACTTTTAATGACTATTATTGAACCACCCAATACACCAACCAAGACAGACAGATTTATGAATAAAGTTGAAGAAAAAAAGGCAAATTCTGTGTATGTATATATATTATATGTGTGCATATATGTATGTACATATGTACATATAAGAATATATGCACATATCTTGCTCTTAGAAGGCATACATTGAAATAGTATTTATGATCCAGTCCTGGGACTCATTTTATCATTTATTTCGGGAATGAAGAATTAAAAGATGCAGATATTACATAACTTGAAAAGACATTAAGTTAGCAACCCCATTACCTTTCTTCTTTGTCACAGTTACCCATACATCCTGCAGACTTTATTCTGTGCAGTCTGTCTGTGGCCAAGGACAAGTGAAACATGGAGGCTGACTGGTTGAAGGACATGGAAGGGTATGGATGGAAAGGGGAAGAGAAGTTCCAGTCACAGTGACACGGTGATGAGAAGATGGCCAATAAAATGTCAACTTACCAGACCCAACTAAAACAAAGAAAAAAGAAAACATGGAATAAATAAAAATAAACAGAAAATGATAAAGAAAAAGTAACAAAATTTGACTTAACAATGATCCTTCTTTTAATATAAGGCAAAACATATTAATATTTAGGTACATTGTTTATGCTATCCACAAATTAATTTAAAATACAGTCATGGATACTTTGGAGGAAAATGAATTTTCAAGTCACTACTATGACTAAATAGCAGACCTACAAGGCTATAGTACTTAGAAAATTATAAAACTTTAATTTGATTACCAGGTGACAGGTGAAGACACTGTGCATGTAATAAATGTAACTATATTATAAATCTTAGCTGCATGTTAAGTCCTGTAACTCCATCATTAGATTTATCTTAGAGGTTTCACAGTGTTAATGATATATCACTAAACTCATACTTTTCACATATGAATTATTGTACACATAGGTCCTCAAATCTGCTCAAAATACAGATTATGAATCTATAGGCCAAAAGTATGGTGTAAGAATTTACATTTCTGACAAGTACCAGATAATTTTGCTACTCTATGACTATAACTTGAGTAAGCAAATGATTAAAAAGTTTGCTATTTAGATTCTTGCATGTTTGTAATGAAGATGCACAGAAAATGTAAATGAATTAGAAGACACAAAGTTACAGCCCTGTCTACTGGAAATAACATTAATATTAATGCTAGAACACTGAGGTACTTTAACATTCAAAAGCTAAATACACACATGAAACACTTGAAAAACAATCATTTTGTTTCTCTATTTTAGAAATAAAGTTCATTACTATCAATTGCAAAGCTCTTTAATAACACAGTAAAACTCCACAATACATTTCACTCAATGATTCTCATATTTGTCAGGAAATCAAAATTAATTAGACTTAGTACACATTCTCACACTTTAAATAAAACAAGGATCATTAATGGGATGTCAGATAGCTGTAAAAGATAAGCAAATGTTATCTTGCCAATTTCTGCCAGCTATTTTAAGGTAATTCATGAACATATATTTCACTCAAATATTGCTTATAAGGGTGAAATAATTATTCTCCCTTTTAAAGAAAAAAATATTAAGCCTAATTTTTCACTCATTCATGGTACCAAAGTTAAAAAAAAACAAATCTAATGGAACCAACTCAGATGTCCCTAAGTTGATGAGTGGATCAACAAAATGTGGTATTCATACACAATGGAATTCTGTGCTGCCATCAGAAAGAACATTGCCCCATTTGTAAGGAAAGGGAAAGACTTAGAAAAAATCATATTAAGTGAAGTAAGCCAGACTCAAAGGAACATAGGCCCAATAGTCTCCCTCATTTGTCATAATCAGTAGAAACCTTGGGCTCTCCTAGCAGACATTTACAATAGAACAAAATCTAGAGACATCAGGCCAAATAGTACGACACTAAATGTAAGGATGTCCAGGATAAGGAAACAAAAGCCATATAATGAGTGACTGTTGTCCTTAATGTACTATGTTATCTCTCATCTCTTTTGCCATCCTTTGGTTATCTCATATTGTTACAATTTTTCACCTTGTTATCTGATATATTTTATATGTGCTTAATTGGTCATTTGAAATTGGATAGGGAAGGGGGAATCAAGATAAGCGGGGGAAGGATGGGAGGGAAATGGAGACCATGTCATGAGAAAGGGTATGAATGTGTGTGAAGATATGCACCTTCTATTTGGTGAATATAATGTAACCCTTCTATTAATCACAATAAAAAAATATTTAAAAAAAACAAATCTAGACCCCAAACACAAGAGTTAGAAAAGATATATTCTTTTGACTTCAAAACTGATGTCTCATTTTCAAAAAAATAAATAAATGTATTCATTATGATAACTCCTCTGTAACACTTAATAATGACAATGCCATTATTAAAATGAATAAAACTGATGTCTTTTAAATGTGAAGATATTCTGAAACTGTAAGAGAGGATCAGACAAATTGTCTCCATTGCTTTTCCTTTAAAGCAACAAGTATTGTAAAATTACTTTTTGGATTAATCTAAGTAAGTAAACTTGATATCACTAAAGTAATGAAATTAAAAGTCTGGAAAAATAACTCTAAGTGAATTACTAATTTAGAATTATTTAAATAGGTCAAAATTCACAACATATTAGAAAAAAAATTACTAGAATGCCAGTCTTTCCTGGGCTTGACCTCAGGTCCTGAGCACTATCCTTGGGCTTTCTCAAGGCTAGTGCTCTACCACTTGAACCACAGCACCTTTTCTGGCTTTTCCTATGTATGTGGTACCAAAAAATCGAACCCAAGTCTTCATGCTGGCTAGGCAGGCACTCTAACACTATTCCAAACTCCTAGCCCAGAAAATCAGTCTTTTAAAATACTAAGTGCCCCTTTCTTTCTTGTGTTTTGTTGTTGTTGTTATTGTTTTAATTAGCAATCAAACCACAAAGTTAGAATCGTCTTCTTAATTCAGACAGAATGTAAGAACTCACATTCATATTTATATCAATGACTAATAATTGGAAAATATTTTACAATCACTCTGGAAACATCTACAATATCAGAAGTTGTTGAAAAGACTATCATTAGGGATGATTTAACTAGTAGACAAGACTATCAATAAACAATCCCTCTTATCTAGATGAAAACTTATCTATTCAGTTTAACCCTCCTTCATTTGTCCTAGGTTCAGTAAAGAGAGAAAAACCAATGATTACAAAAACGCTTTAAACCATTTCACAAATCATTGTCTCTTCCTTTACTCAAGAACATACTATAGAATTTTTTTTTCAGAAATTTCCTCCTTCTCTCTAAAATCGGTAGGAGCCATTTATTGTCCCATTAGTAAGCCAAAAGGAAAAAAAAAAAAAGCAGTCTGAAATCCCAGGCTTATGGGAAGCTTCACTCTCAGCTTCTATCTGTTCTCAACTTTGCTTTCTGCTTTAAAGTCTCAGAGCAACCTTATCCCAATTCCCTTCCTGCTAATAAAGAGGACAGGCCAGCTTGTCTCTAGCTCTAATAAAACCATAAAACTATAAAATGTTGGTGCTGGAAGAGCCCTGAGAACCTCATAGTCTAAACTTTTCCTTCTACAATTGATAAATAACTTTCTCAAGGCCACAGGGCTAACCAAAAAGCTGTCTTCTAGGTCTCTTAACTCAGTCAGGTCTCTGTCACATTGATTACTTAGTGACATGCCATAGGAGAAATACAGATTTCATTTTATTTGTTTTGAAAGAACTCAGAATACTGAAGATTGTGAAAGATATTCAACTGTTTTTAAAAAGAAACAAAACTAACAGGTGATAACAAAGTAAACTTAAATCTGTTTGAAAAGCATCATCATCATCATTTATTATTAGTATTAAATCAAAGCAACTAACCATTTAAAAGTGAAACAAGTATAACCATTTTCTCATTTGAAATGATTAAAATTGCATAAAGTACCTAAGAAATAAAATATAAACCACTCAAAAAGTATTTTTAAAGTAAATATATATATTTGATGTTTATTTTCTAAAATAACTACATGATGTGATTTCTTCAGTGACAGCTTCGAATTTTATTATAAAGCTTTTAGAAAGTATAAAAAATAGAGAACTATATAGGAGGCTGAATTTGAATATGAGGCATACATTTTCATGAAGATTGTATATTTTTTGAGGAGATGGTAAGAGGGAGTGTTGCCATGTCTGAGGTGAGTACTGCCTATATATATTCATAAATTCTATAAAAGTAAAAATCTCTCATACCTTTGAGTGAATCTTTTTTCCCCTTTTTGTTGCCTTTCTAGGGAAGGATTAGGGGATTTACTCTTGCTGAACAGAATCTCTTCCACTACCACTAACACTGCCTTCTGGTTTACAAGAAAACGATAGCTACCGGAAAACATTAGGAGACAGAAAAATATATAATTGGCACATGGTTTTAAATAAATAATTGCTTAAAATGTTTGAGAGAATTTATACTATTTTCCTTCTTTCTGTCTCTCCACATACACACATGTACACAGGTACACACACACACACATGCATATGTATACTTCAAAGCATCCTTTTTTATGAATGTGATATCAAAAGGCTCCATGATATAGAATGAATATATGAAAGTGCACGTTGTTCATATAATCATCTTTAGACATAAATAAGATTTAAGTCTACGAGAAAATATAAGGGAGGAAGGAAAACAGAGAGAGGAGTAAAGGTGGAATAGGAAGGATTTTAAGGTGAAAGACTAGATCCCTTACATTATTTATATATGTTTGTCAAACTTATGGACACTTGAATAAAAAAGGTGACAAATGTCTCAAAAGCTGTGAGAAAAGACTTTTCTCATCAAAAGAAAACAAGCTAAGAAGATACTTCACAAATCTTTAGGTTAGGTGTAATAAACAGAGGACAGCCAATCCCAACAACCACTGAAGGCAGGAGAGAAGATAATGAGCTTGAATAATAGTGTGAACAGCTAAGAAAAAGTAGAGAAAAGGAGCCTTTAACAGTAAAGGCCAGTGAACCATGAATTGGTTGCCAACTGTGATGTCCCTAGAGGTCTTTAAAATGGGATTTATTTCCATTTGGCCACACCAATATAAATATACCCTTGCCTGGAAAAGGGATGAGGAAGTTGTGTCTTACATTGTCTTTTGTCTTCTGTGTTACGATTCTTAATAACATAGCCCTGTTATCAGCACATAGGACAACTGATAGCACAGCTCAGTTCTAGTAGGAATGTTCAGATACTGTTTGGACCAAGTGTACATTCTACTAGAAGTCCTCAAAATACCCTTTTTAGATAATATCACTTTAAATTGATAAACCATTTTACATATATGGTTTCTAGGCTCTATTTAGAAAATATCAATGTTTTAAAAATAAAATATTTATTGATGTCTATGCAATTTGAGATTTCAGTATTTGAATCACAATAGGAAATATATTTTAGTTTGTCTTTAGAAATACAGGATTGAAAGTCTTACTGTTAGTAATTGCTTAAAAATGCAATGGCAGAAGACTGAAAATCTTTTGGATCAAGAATAACTGCAACTTGCTAAATTGCTGTTATGATTCAGTAGACGTTTTCATAGGTAAGCATATTTATCTGTGCTAAGATAATCTTACTAAAATTAGCTTTGCTGAACTGACTATAAGGGAAATTATCTTGATTTTGAAGTTTTGCTAATTATTATATCTGACTCTGTATTATTAAGAGCATTTTTCTAAAAGATCCTAGAATCAATATGATTTTTTTAAAATTATCACCTGAAGAGTAAATAGTAAATTTCAATTAATAATATTGCCAGATTAGTTTTGCAAATATCACACTGCAGAAGATCAGTTGTAGAGTAATAAGTAACAGGGGAGTTTTGGAAGAAACACACTTTATTAAAACAGAGGAATACTCATATATTCAGATGGTGAATCCATCTAAAATGTGAAAGGAGAAAACCCAGTGACTGTAATGGCAGAGAAAGTACATAGACAGATACTCATGAATGATGATATCACTAACAAGTAAAACTCTTCAGGTATTTTAACACTTAGTCTAATTTCTTTTTGGGGGGGAAAGATTGAGTGTAACATAAAAGCCTGTCATTATGCCTTTCAACTTTGCAGACATAAAAATAGAATAAAAAGGAACACCTTGAATATGTTTAATGGACACGTAAAATACTATGAACTTTTCGCCTCCACTCAAATATCTCACATTATGCTAAAGAACAATAGTTGTGGAGATAATTTCAGTTGTCAGGACTAAAGAAGGGAGGGGCCTGACGAAGAGGAATTATTGACTTCCTGTGGGAAGAACTCAAAAGAGTTGCCTGGACCTTGCACCATGCAAAAGACAGTTCTCCAAAGCAAAGGGAGAAAAGGCAAACGATCTCAAACTGAGGAATCTTGGTGCATATCAGTTATTTAATTTCAAACACAGCAGACAATACAATGTTCTCTCCCCAATTTGTGTACAATTTCTTGCACAAATCCAGACATAGCTCTGAAGAAAAGGAAATAATAAAAATTCCCTTTCCTGGGCTGGGAGTTTGGCCTAGTGGTAGAGTGCTTGCCTAGCATGCACAAAGACCCGGGATTGATTTCTCGGTACCAAATACATAGCAAAAAACTGGAAGTGGTACTGTGGCCAAGTGGTAGAACTCTAGCCTTGAGAAAAGTCCAAGGACAGTTCAAGCCCAACATCAGGTAAAAAAAAAAAAAATCTCTTTCCAGGGGTGGTGAGTTTGGCCTAGTGGTAGAGTGCTTGCCGAGCATGCATGAAGACCAAGGTTTGATTCCTCTGTGACACATACATAGAAGAAGCCTGAAATGGTTCTGTGGCTCAAGTGGTAGAATGCTAACCTTGAAAAACCTCAATGACAATGGCCAGGTCTGGAGTTCAAGGCCCAGAACTAGCAAAAAAAGAAAATAGGAAGCCGGGTGCAGTAGTTCACGACTGTAACCCTAGCTATTCAGGAGGCTGAGATCTGAGTATCGTGGTTGAAAGCCAGCCAGGGTACTAAAAAGTCTGTGAGACTCATCTTCAATCAACCACCAGAAAACTGTAAGTGGTGCTGTGAGTCAAGGAATAGAGTGGTAGCCTTGAGCTGAAAAGCTCAGGGACAGCACTCAGGCCCAGAGTTCAAGCCCCAGGAACAAAAGACAAAACAAAACAAAACAAAACAAAAAAGAAATGAAAAAGGAAAAGAAATAACTGAGTGCACAATGTATACATTAATATATTATGTAATCGCAGATACAATTTGCTCATATATAAGTAAACATGTATGTAAAGAAGCCGGAGTGAAAAAAATAGTATTTTATTTATTTATTGCCAGCTCTCTACAATCTATCATCGCTCTACCAACATCTAAAAAGTTTTCTTTAAAATGGTCACTCTATCAGTCACAGGAGTAATTTCTAGAAAGCATCTTTGTAAAATGGCCCATCTATCATATTTAATTGTGCAATGCTCTAAATTCTCTCCTAATAACTTCAACCACAAAAAATAAATGTCCTAAAGCTAACTTTAACAACCATTTATGGATTTTCCTATCCTCATAAATCTGTTAAAAATAAATTATTTCAGCTGTATTTTTCTCTTATACTTACTTTAGTACTTTATACAGGTATGTTTATAGTGGCATATTATTTATCAAGTCATGAAAACAGCAATTTTAAAGCAAATTAAAGTGCTCATGGTATTTTAATCAGCTTTGCAAACTTTAGATACCATATTTCCATGGGTTCCTTTTCAATTTAAACAGAATCCATTTAAAACTTGGAAATATAGATTATATCATAGTTTAAAAAAATTAATGAAATAAAGCTCAAAGGCCACCAAATACTATGAAATTGTTAAGTGCATCTCCTCTGTTAATGATAATCTGATGACTAAAATATGCTGAATTATTAATTAAATGTACAAGAAATACTTCTCAGCATAATAATGCCGTATATCTAGCAAAATATTGCAGACATTAACAACCAAAACTAGAATGCAACATATATATAATAGATAGATAGATAGATAGATAGATAGATAGATAGATAGATAGATGCATTAGAGTCAAACTTTGAAGCATTTTATGCATTTATTCCATCCAAGGTTCCTCATCAGAAAAGAGGTAGTCTTGGTATCCTACAAGTATTCTCTTTATGATCACTCTGTCAAGAAATAAATAATCTCAACCGTGCCCCATAAAATATTATATCTCAATGTGAATTAATTTAGGATTCATCTATACATTAAATGATACACAATCTCATGAAAGAATCCAAAGCCTGAAAACTATGTGAGATTTTTAATAACGATGCTAACATTGTAAAATGAGTTATCTGTTAGTGCTTGGTGCAAAAAAAGCAATTTATTTTCCCAATTTCATGCTCAAGATGAGTTATTCACATTGTATAGATCTGTACAACTCAATTACACATCTCTGTGATGACACATTCATGTGAAAATGTTGGTTGCTAAAGAGAGTGGCTCAGTTATACATCTACATTACAAGGCCCCAAGAAAACCTTATCCATTGCTGAGTAGACAAATAAATCACAAATCAGGCTGAGAGCATAATGAAAGTCCCATGATGTGCTATTTACCATCATGGAGCTGTGTAATTACTTGTCACAGGATTATCAATTATTTCTGTACCTGCCTCTGCTACTTTTTTCTTCAAATGTTTTCCTGGTATACATGGTATCATTATAAAAGAGTATTTTAAATTCCTTAGCAAGGTGTTTTTCCTTCTGAGTATATTTAAAACTTATCCCTATTTATTTGAAATGATTGAAAGCATATCTCAAACTTTTCTGGGGTGTGTATTTCTTTAAGCTACAAGAACACAAGAAGCCATTTCCTTCAGTTTCCTTTAAAAATATAAAGTAGCAAATACAAATAGGCAAACATTCTTCTGGATTTCAATTTTTAAAAAAGGACATTGAAGAAAAAGCAGCAGACAGAAAGCTCTTTTGGGATTACTAATCCAATGGGGGTAGGGTTAGGGATTTAAAGGTGATGCAGAGCTGTTCTCATAAACCATACATTTCTTACATTCTGCAGTGAGACTTTCTTAAATCTCTTTCTGGTTAGTGCTTTACTTTCTGCCTTCTCAAAAAGAAATCAGGTGGTCATATCGATTCTTTGAAAGTTTATTATCACTTACTGTCTTTGGGGAGAGGCTTCCTTTTTACAATAACAAACCTCTTTCTCGACAGCTTCTGTACACTGTAGCTGACCCATTCAGATTATTATTTAAACTACCAAACGGGTATCAGAAGAAAAAAAAAAGAAGCAAGAAAGCAAGAAACGGGCACATCAAATCTTCTAAGGATAACATTTTCAACCAGAGTCCTGAATTCAGCATTGTGTTTAGCAATCTACAGAGATCAAGTTCAGCCTGTGAAGCCTTTACTACCTCAGACTACAGACTTTCCTAGGCCTCTGTGGATAGTTGCAGTAAGTCATAAAGAAGCACCCCCCAAACGACAGTTTACCATGTCTTGTCCCAGTCCAAAGAACACATTACACATAAAGCAAGATTGGATATCTCCTAATGTATGCTTCGTCAAAATGCTGGTGAAATCACAGATCTTCACCAGGATCTGGGATTATACTGACTCTAACTTGAACTTGCAAAAAAGGCCCCTTGACACTATTCGTTTTGGCTTTTACTCAAATAACCACACTAATGGTCAGAAACAATACACTATTATACTATCAGCTTTTCTGAAATCAGCAATCTAGGGAAACAATTCCAACAAATGATTTAAATGAAGTCTACATCAAAGAAAGGAAATTCAGAACTGAATGGTTTCATTTTTTTTCTCTTGCTGTTTTTTAAATACATGGATATCATATGAAATACTCAAAGTCAGATGTCTCCCATGTGAAGACCTTTTGTGTTCATATAATTTTCCACACAGTAAACTCTATTTAAGCAAATTACAGATTTTAGACTTTCCCCCCACAGCTTGTTTTAAATTCAATTTTTAAAAAATAACTTATCCCTTATTACTATTAATAAATTTAAAAGTACAGTGAGTTCTTTTTTTTTTTTTTTTTTGCTAGTCGTGGGCTTAGGCTCAGGGCCTAAGGACTGTCCTTGGATTTTTCTCAAGGCTAGAACTCTACCAATTGAGCCGCAGCACCACTTCTGGCTTTTTCTAAGTATATGGTACCGAGGAATCGAACCTGGGTCTTCGTGCATGCTAGGCAAGCACTCTACCACTAGGCCAAACTCCCGGCCCCAAGTACAGTAAGTTCTATCATTTTACTTTTACTGAATTAACTAAAAATGGAATCAACATTTTGATTTTTTGTTATGAAATAAAGAGCCACATGTAGTTGAATGCCAGTGGCTTGCACCTAAAATTCTAGCTACTCATGAGGCTAAGATCTGAGGATCATCATTCGAAGCTCAACTAGGCAGGCAAGTCTGTGAAACTCTCATCTCCAATTAGCCAACAAAATGCTAGAAATGGGGCTGTAGCTCAAGTGGTAGAGCACTAGAATTGAGCATAAAAGTTCAGGGACAGCACCTGAGTTCAAGTCCCAGGACATGTATTAAAAAAAAAATTATGAATACATAGCATGCCATACTACATAAAATTATGTCTTTTGATATTTTCAATGCTCTTATCACCTGTGATAGAAAATGGATTGTGTCTTCTGATTGATTCCATTTTAGAGACTAAACTTTATGGAAACCATGATCTAAGACCATTTTTCCAATTTTCAGTTGTTTCCTGTTTTACTTAAATGGAGCAGCATCAGAATATGGCAAGGGCATGATTTTCCCAATGCCTTCAATCATTTCTGGATTACATATAATAGTTAATATAATGTAAAATCTAGGTAAGTAGTTGTTATACAGTATTGTCAGAAAATAGTGAGAAGAAAAATAGCCTTTAAGTTCAGCCAAATTTTCTTTTTAAATGAGCAGGCATATAGGGATACCTATATATTTAATTTACTTTGCCTCTTTTTTGAAGTACTGGATTTGAACTTTAGGCTTCATAATTGATCATCTTGACCTGTCCATTTGGCACGCTACCTGATAGCACACGAGCCCTGCTTTTTGTTGGTCATTCTTGAGATAGAGCCTCACAAAGTTTTCTGTCATTCTATGCTTGGTATTGTTAGCATAAAGAATATTAACATATAAACATGAGTCACCAACACCCAACCAATGGACTCTCTTTTTTTTTTTTTTTTGCCAGTCCTGGGCTTAGGCTCAGGGCCTGAGCACTGTCCTTGGATTTTTCTCAAGGCTGGAACTCTACCACTTGAGCTTCAGCACCACTTCTGGCTTTTTCTAAGTATGTGGTACCACGGAATTGAACCTGGGTCTTCGTGCATGCTAGGCAAGCACTCTACCACTAGGCCTAACTCCCAGCCCCCAATGGACTATTTCTATCTTCAATCCTCCAGTTTTTCTACTCTACCAATTATAATCATGGAGTGACCAAAAAATTCAATATTTTTCATTCTGCCAGGAAATCAAGTAGAAATGAGCAGCAAAAGCAAGTTATATTAAATTACATGAAATATCAATGGGGAATCATGTTAAATATCCATTTGTTTAATCAAAATAGGCATTTGTTACTTTGTACCAAAGGATTATTCATTGCTTCTATTTTAATAGCTAATTTCTTATAACAATGGGAATACAAAAATGGCTGCCTGGAACACATCTTAAAGAAAGCCTACAGACTAATTTTCAAAGATAGATTAGGATGGCCTGATGGTGCTCAGTCCCTGAGTTTAAGCCCAAAACTGGCAAAAAAAAAATAGATTAGGAGTTGAACAAACAAACTTGTTGAAGAAAAGAAAGGCAATGATTAAACTCTATACAAATAAATTACAAAATCTCTGAACAGAGAATAAAGACTAGTGGAAGCTGATACATTATAGCTCTATTTTGGACAAAGGTGATGAGAAAATTAATTGTAACAGCAATGACTTTTGCATAAGCACTTCTTCATTGACAATCCACTCCTATGGAAATTTATTTATTATCTTAGTTTACAGTCCCATCAGCTCAATGATGATTATTTTATCTGTACATTCAAATGTTTATACTGATAGATCACTGAAACTGTAGATGGCTTGCACTCACAATGAAAGTGTTGGAAGAGCACCAAGAATGCTGAGATGGTTAATTTCATGTGTCAACTTGTCTGGGTTAAGGTTTACCTATATCACCAGGTGTGTCTAGACAATGTTTCCAAAAGAGTTTACTTAGCATTTGACACAGAGTAATGAGTGAAGAATATTAGCCAACATCACTGTGGGAAAAAAAAGCACAGAATCCACACAGAATCCATAAAGGAAAAGGGTGGAGGAAATATAAATTTTCCCTCTTTGAGACCTGTTAGATAAGCTACTCCTGCCCTGAGATATGAGAATTACAGATTCTCATGCTTTTGGCCTTGGACTCGGGATGATCCTTATTGCTTTCCTGGTTCACTAGCCTTCAGATACCAGATGTGGGATTGTGGGATTTCTTCACTCTCCTTATCAATTGAACCAGTGTGTGTGTGTGTGTGTGTGTGTGTGTGTGTGTGTGTGTGTGTGTGTGTGTGTGTGTGTGTTACATCTATAATCTAATAGTCCTCAATAAAGGACCCTGACTAAAGAGATGCATTCTAATGATTACAGAAAGCAAGAAGGCAAATGAAGCAAAGTGTGCATTTTGGGCCCTCATAAGAGACTGGAAAGACATCGACAGGTGGTAAGTTCAGTCATAGCATCCAACAAAAATGAGAATGGGAGATTCAAGTCCCATGGTGAGATAGAAAGCTGAAAAACTTATTAGAGAATGCTCACCTGTGCTGATTCTAAGGATAGGTTTTATTAGAAAGCAGAAATGAGGCAGGTAGGGAGAGGAAGTATTTCGGACCAAGGGGCATGTCACAAAAAGTCTACACAATGGTCTATACCAGAAAAAAGTATATAATGGGTTATTTTCATAAGGCACAAGGCAGAAGACTAGTATGTAATTTGGATCATACCTAAGAGACATGGGAATATAACCAAGTTTTAAGAGGGAACTAACATAACTAGATGTGTATTATATGTAAATAAATCTGTCCTGGGCTATGAACAGTAGAAGGTAAATAAAGGCAAGGGAGCTAGTTAGAGATGATTAATTTCACAGAGAGAGGATGAAGGCCTGAATCAGAGCAAGGGTATGAAGAAAAAGGTGAGATGAACATTGAGAAACTAAAGTGCTAAAGAAAATCAGGCTTTGTGCTGAGTGTGAGACCTGTAAATAGGAGAGGAAAGGATGAATGACCCCTTCAAACTTTCCTTGCGAGTGGATCTCTGCACTTTGTTTGATAACTAAAATAGATATTTGAGAAATTAAATTTTGGAAGCTCAGCCTGTGTTTGTTCTCATTGCATAAATATGGCATCTTACAGATGCAATTTGTATGGGGAAACATAAACACTCATGCAAACTTCTGACACTTGCTTCTTGTTTTACTGGAAGTTGTAATTATTCATCCACTTTTAGATTACCGGGACACTAATGGGGGTCAATTACAATTTGTGGCACCCGAGGCATTCCAGAAAATATTCTGTTGGAAGCATACAGTGAATTAGCAGTAAGGAAAGAAGCTCTAGGAAATATCCCATTGCAAGCAATTAATTTCTCTAAAAGACAGCTTTTTTTTTTTCCCCTTGTCTATTGTGTCTACCCTATTTCATGTCAATCTCACAGCTTAGGGCTCAGCCTTCCAGCAGCTGCCTCTGGCTAGTCAAGCCTAAAGAGGAAGTGTCCTGGTGCTTCATGATAAGAGTTGGCATAAATACTTGTGAGAAACACAAGACAAACAAGCTACACAATGGAACACAATGCACATCCTTTTGATGATTCATCTCAACATTCATATTATATGTCAGCAATAAATTTAGAGAGGTAGCAGGATAATTCATACCACATTTTAGAATTAAAAATAACAGATGATAAGTTGGGAAAATGGAGTGATTTCAGATCAAGGGCAGAAAAAATTGGACAGGCACTTATAAGAAAAGAGATTTCACAGAATTCCATTCCTCTGATAAGAGAGCATCACCTGGTTTGGAAATGTCTGGCACCTACTTTTTCTTTGAATTGAGCTGGTAGAAAGGGCAGAAAACAACTATTTCTTGAGCATCAAAGAAAATGCAGTTCCTGTGGGAAGCCTAGTGAAGGGTGTTGTGGGGTGCGCACCCAGATGGCAAAGCTTCGTTTCCTGTGTCTGAGTGACAGCATTCAGACCTCCAGGGAAACAGGAGGACTAAATGTCTTTTAGTTCTTACTGTAAAAGAAATGAACAAAAATGGGATTAGATTTTCCTAATGGCTCAGCTCAGGAAGATAAAAGGTGATTGCTTGGGAAATGGTTGGTGTGTGGATGTCTGTATTCAGATTGGTTTCCTGTGAGCGATGGGACACAGTGATGGGAACATGATCGTTTTGGTGAGAGAGTCACAAATTCACTTTGGAAATAAAATTGTGACAGTAATAAGAGCTGCTTTATCTGTGAAGGAACAAAGAGGGCAGAAAGATTAATAATGCCTTTTATCTTGCTCCAGGATAGCTAATGAGTATCTAAGGCAAAGAATGGTAAGAAATCTTTCAGGCCAAAGGAAAAAATGGAAATGGGAGAAACTCAGTGTTTAAATTGTCTGTGGCTTTATCTTCTATCTTTCCTTTAGGATGGCTCTCCTCAGAAACAACACAATTTAAGAGCCATCGACATGACAGCCATTGCAAGGTAATTACTTATAAATTTTGGAGGGTTTGTTATAAGTAATACAATGAGCAGGGACATTTTTCTTTTTAAGTATACAGAATTGACCATGTTTATCTCAAAGCCTATATTGAACCAAAGATAACAAGCATTCCTGTTAAAATACCCTAAGAACTAGTTATGAAAGAAAAACAAATTCACTTAAACAAATTCATTTGCTTCCAAGGAGAGTTCAGTTTACTTGACAAGATTTAACAAATACCTTCGGGATTTAGATTATGAATATATATATATTTCATATATGCATATATTTATAAAGATGTAATTGGTCTCAAAAAGCAAGGAGAGACAGAGTTTGAGTAGTTTCAATGATAACATATAAAACTTAATAAGTTTCCTGTAGGCCTCTATTTTTTGTTAGATTTTATATTTTATTGGTATGTTGCTACCTCTGACATTGTTATAAATAACACAATAAATATCATTTCAGTAAGACATGGGTTATTATGCAATATAAAACACAAGATCACAAAACGATTATTTCCCATCAAACCTGAGCCAATCATTTAACACCTGTGAAACAGAGACGTTAAATCTCAATTATCTCAATGTGATAACACTGTTGCGGGAGATGTTGTATTAAAAATACATTTGGGTTTTATTTAATTTATATTTTATGGACATAAAGAAAAAGGAATGCAGATGTAACACAAATGAGAGGAAATAGAGGAATAGACACACGTAAAATTTAAAAAAATGATAGTTTAAATTTGTAGACGGTGAATCTTCTGTAAATCCAGAAAATAATGGAGTATGCTTTCAACTTAACTGGACTTTCTGGTTAGATTAAATTAAGCAGAAATACTTTTATGTTCTAATTATTCAAAATAAGACTATTTTCCCATGAATTAGACATATAATATTAATTGTTCTTCAATATATCAAGTTAGAAAGTTTTTGGATCACACTCTGAAAATGAGTTTAATGACACATCAAAACTGATACCTCTATTAAAGGAATGAAAATATTCTTTCCATAGACAAAATATTTGTAGAGGCAACATAGGAGGTGTTAGTCTTAAACGTAATATCATCAAATGTTATTATATCTTCTCTAATTACTAACCAATGTTTTTATATGCTTCAAAATTGTGATATAGCTCTGGCATTCCATCACTACAGAAGGAATCCAACCAATACTGCCCCAAGTATATATGTAGTATTGATCCTCAAGCTACATGGACTGTCATTCTTACTGAGTGACCTCATGTTTCATCTATGTTTAGTAGTACTTAGTGAAATTTCCAAATGACTAAGACCATCCTGCATATTTTGAAACCATTTACTCATGGATAACTTATAGCCTATAGACTGTAGGGAAATGCCCTGGTTTATAAGCTATGTACTAAAGAATCTAGAGTTTGAGAAGAGTAAGTATTCTAAATAGAGGAATCAGAATTAAGGTAAAAAATACCCCCTACTGAACATTTTCTATAACAATAGCAGACTATTATATATAAATGTGATCTTTTGAGTTTCTATTGCCCAATAATTATACTACTTATAAATCAATCCAGTTATTTTGCAAATCTTCAACATGTCCGGCACTAATTTTGGTGACAATATTTGTATTTACTATAAATAAACCAATAAAGATTTTTTAGACACAGTTTCAATATACATGGCTCAGCCCGGGCACTAAAAAGTCTGTGAGACTTGTCTCCAATTAACCACCAGAAAATGATAAGTGGTGATGTGACTCAAGGGGTAGGGTGGTAGCCTTGAGCTAAATAGCTCAGAGACAGTGCCCAGGCCCAGAGTTCAGTCCCAAGGATTGACAAAGCAAAAATCAAACAAAATATTCAATGAGATGCTATGCCATAGACAGATTATAACATTGTTACTACTATATTGCCTTCAGAACACAGAAAATCAGCCAGTATCAACCATAAGTAAGAATTTCTTCAAGTTTGATCTAATCAAGCTGGCTGTCAGCACTCAGAATCAAAGACACTAGAAGTTGCTTAACTTTTTCCCTAAATGTCCCTGTGCTGTTTGTATCCAAAAACAGCAGTAATTGAGAGTAATTGAGAGTTATTATTTAAATCTCAACATTTTAACAATGTATATTTGATTAGGTGCCTACTAGATGCTCACTATTACAACAAGACTTATGAAATTTTTAGGTGGAAAAGACAAGGGAAGCTCTAGACTTAAGGAATATTGAAAGATACTTTTTATAGATAGCATCAAGAAAAGGGCAGAATTTGGAATTCTAAGGGCTTAAGAGAATTATCTCAGTGGAGCATCACTTGCATTTCAAAAGAGAGACCTGGAGTTTTGTATTCCCAGCACAAGACAGGAGAGAGAGTAAGAGAAGTCAGGCTTGGTGGCTCATGCTGTAATTCTAGCTACTCAGGAGGCTGAGATCTGAGGATTTCAGTTCAAAGCTAGCCTAGGCACTAAAAACTATGAGATTCTTATCTCCATTTTATCACTGGAAATTGGGAAGTGGGGCTATGGTTCAAGGGGAGGGTGATTGACAGCATCCAGGCCCAGAGTTCAAGCCCCATGACCAGAGAGAGAGAGAGAGAGAGAGAGAGAGAGAGAGAGAGAGAGAGAGAGAGAGAGAGAGAGAGAGAGAGAGAGAGAGAGAGAGAGAGAGAGAGAGAGAGACAGAGACAGAGAGAGAGACAGAGAGACAGAGAGAGAGACAGAGAGAGAGACAGAGAGACAGAGAGAGAGAGAGAGAGACAGACAGAGACAGACAGAGACAGACAGAGAGACAGAGACAGAGAGACAGAGAGAGAGACAGAGAGAGAGTAAACAGATACACAGAGAGATACAGAAAGACAGTCAGACAGAGACAGAAAGACAGAGAAAGAAGAAGGAGTAGAGAGGGGAGAAAAAATAAAAAATAAGAAAACTATTAGGTATTTCAAAAACTAAGTAGACAGCTGGCAGTTTGGCCTAATGGTAGAGTGCTTGCCTAGCATGCACAAAGACTGGGGTTCGATTCCTTGGTATCACATACATAGAAAAAAGCTCGAAGTGCTGCTGTGATCAAATGGTAGAGGAAGCCCAGTGACAGTGCGCAGGCCCTAAGTTCAAGCCACAGGACTGGGGGTGGAGGGGAACTAAGTAGAGAAGAAAAATTCTCAAGTTGTGGTTCTTTTAGTATATGTGCTAGTGAAGTAAGCACAAAATGGTAGTAACTCTAATGGCTAATCTGCTCTCATTTATGATAAAAATTTTCCTCACAATTTTAGTACACAGCAGAGTTTTGTTGCTTTACTTCAAGTTTTGTTTGTTTGAATGAAAGATCATTTTTTCAGGACATACTGACTCTGAACTATAACACAGAAATCAAAAACACCACTAAATTTCATTTAACTTGCAATAATATTTCCATTATTTTAAATAAAGGATGAATGCTTTTCTGCCTGTTCTCAAAAGAAGAAAAAGACCTAAACTCTCAAGTTTCAATTTTTTTCCTCCCTGATTTATGTCCTGCAATTAAGAATCATTCTATATTCTTCTACGTATTGGAGTATTTGAAAATATTGAAGATGTCTTAAAATTTATGACTGCGATCTTTTATGTTAGTGTAGACTAAAATAATAGTTTCACAACAATATAGAAATTTCAAGTATGTTTACAAAAAATCTAAATGCAGTAGAAATGAGAATATCTACCCACTTTGATCCACTTATCCTTTATTATCTATTTCCTTTAGAAGCTAGACTTGGGGGGGGAAGAGAATTTCGAATTTCACATAGAAAACTTAAAGATGAATTATTGAACTGAGTTTAAAATTTGAATGTCTACCTTACACTCCACAAAACAGCTATAATTTATAAAAAGCATCAGGCTACCAAGGTAAAAGACTTTAAAGCAAAAGACTGAAATATAATTCATTGACTAATATGATGCCCAATGAAATATTTTGTCACCATTATCTTAAGATAGATACACCTTTCCACATCTTGTGTTCATCTCAGCTTCTTTGGAGAGCTTTTGAACTGGCATTTGACATCTGTGAAATTTATGTGCTCTCTAAATGTAAAGAGATTTTCCATTCTAACAGCTTTAGCCTTACTTAGAGTTTAGGTCTAACCTAGATTAAAGAGAAATTGAGACCTTAGAAATTCAATGTTGGTTCCGGATTTTTTTTTAACCTTTTGTTTTTATGAGGTTGAGTTAAAAACCCCAAAGTGGGACATAATGGCTTTAGAGACAGGAAGGAAATATTCTTTATTCTTTTCCCCCCTAATGTAAAAAGCCCACAAGGCTCTTTTGTAGAAAGCCCATGGTACAAGTACTCTCTCAAAAGCTACCTTTTTCTTCTTAATAGCCTTGGAAGGAGACAGTGCTCAGAAAAGATGACAGCACCAAGTGTTGCTAATGTTAGACCCAGCAACAAGCTAAGTGGTTTATAGCAAGAAATCCCTTGTACTATATGCACTTGACCAAATAGGAGATTTCTCTTAAACCAATAAAATGTTTTCAAAGGTCATTGTCTCTCAAATTCCATAGCAATTTCTCAGCAGAAGGGAGAGGGGAAGAGAAGGTAGTTCACAGAAAAGCCACAGTGAGACATAACTATTTTACTTCGTCAAGAAAAGAGCAGAGGAAGGATAGGATGAAAACACTTGGATTATGGACTGGTTGGGTGTGATGGAAGAGTATGATATCAGTGTAAGGCAGGGCTCTGACTTTGCAGACACTTTTATCTGTGGAACACCAGGTCCATTTCAGCTTACTGTGGTAGCAAGTAAAAAATCTTCATCAAAATGCAAACAGCGCAAATTGCATTCACCCCCATAAACTCTGAGCATGTTGTGTCACAGGTACTATGTGCATTGTAAAGTATTGTAGGCTTCCTAATTTATGATCAGGTATTACATTCCAGAAGACAGTAGAATCCTTTGGTTTATCTCTTCCAAGCTGTACAGATCCTGGAAAGTGTCAGATCTGGATTAACAGATTCTTTTCCATAGCACTCTCATTTAAATTAAGACATTAAGTTTAAAGTCACAGAGATGAAAACATACTCTTCCTTGACCGAGATACTATCTCCATCATTTTGAAAGTTCACTTTAATTTCTTATCATAGTTGACAGATAAGGTGGTATGATTCCTGAAAATATGTCTGAAATCAAGTACTTAGAGCATTATTTAAAATACACAATTCATATCAGGTAGCTGATATCAACATATATTTCACATGATGAACACAAAGTACCCTGGAGAGCTCCCCAGTGCTTACCTTGAACTGTCAGGGTAGCTGATGCTTCTGCTTTTCCAACCATATTTTCTGCCACACAAGTGTATGATCCCGTGTCACTAGCCATCACCTTGCGAATTTTCAACGTATGATCATCTCGGATTTCGTATCTGATGTAAATACAAATGCAAACATAGCCAAATGATTTTCTTCTTGACTTAGCTTATTGTTAAACTTTATGGTGTATCTAGGTAAGCATCAAATAATATGCAACCTTCACTTTCGGGAAAAAAAATATAACATATTAAACAATGTTGCAGTCCTCTATGTTTTTTAAAAAAATTCTTTGTGTATGAACTGTCATGTGAAAATGCTTCCTTAAGTGAATTTTTGTTAGGAGGAACTGGCTCTTATTTCCTCAACCTACCAGGTTCACATTAATATTAAATGACACTGATCATTAATTGAATTCTTGCAACAGACTTTAAATACTCTATGCAGTTTTGTCTTTATAAATTCTCACAGAACATTTAAGAAGTAAGTACACTGGCTTCATCTTGTAGATAAAGAAATTACACTGGCTTCATTTTGTAGATAAGGAAATGAGTGTGAGCAGATTTGAAATCTGAACCCACACAATCAGATATAGAGTTGATTTGCTTTGTTTCATCTTCAATCCCATCAAGTGTCAGGCTTCTCTTGACCTTTATTTTGAATTCCTTCTCTTTCTAATTACATGTCCTTCTCAGAGCTATATTAGCTCCTGTAGTTTCTAAAGGGACTGGCTATACTAATGCATTGCAACTCTGTTTCAACTATGTTTCCCATCCATTTTGCCAATTTAGACAACACATTCAACAAGCATCTAATATTAAATAGGTTAGATGAAACGCTCCTTTCACCTCCTAATATAAATCAGATCCTTCTACAAATATCTATCTTCTCTTATTTCTCTACTTAACAAAGTTACTTAATTCATCAGATTTAGGAGCTGAACCCATCTCATCTCCTAGGGCAAAAAAATGTTGTCTTTAAACTGTTAAGCTCTAGTGGTGATATTCAAGCCACTGGCCTTTGCCAATAGGAGTGTTATATATAGCATTAATGAAGTTATTATTTCTGAAAAGTAGCCAAGTGTCTTATCAGTGTCATATAACCTGATTGAAAAGTTCATATTTTTCTTGCCTGAAGCCCTTGATGGAGCAGCCACTGTTTCTCAACTATTCCAACACTATCTCCAAGCATGCCATTCTTGCTCATACTCTACACACGAGCTGTGTTAAACTGTCCACCCTGCTAATATGTGGTTTTTTTTCTTGTCAGGATAGTGTATAGAGGCGTTACAATTTGTCAGGTAGCACATGCATTACTTCTCACACATTGATAACCCTTCTCAAGTTTATATGATTTTTTTCCTTACTTGTGTGTATGTGGTGATGGGCATTTTCCTGGAATACTTACTCTTCTTTCTTCTCAATTTGATAGTTATATTTCAGTTCATTTCCTTGGGAGAATCTCCTTAAGTTTTTCTCATTGGTTGCTTGTCTATACTCATGTGCCCAGAGGATAAGATGATTCTATATGTGGCCATGACGGTGCTCTTTTGTGGACCTCTTGAGTGCTGTCACTCTCTATGGGAATGCTATCATCTGACATCTAGAAGGGGTTGCAACTGCTAAATACACCTTTGCTGGATGGGTGAACACATTAGTGCAGACAGGCTAATGACAATATCTCTGTGCTCTGCTTCCTTTCTTCACTCTTAGGCTTCCTTATTTTTGAGTTTTCTACGAGCCAATTTAAGAGCTTGATAGCTATGAAGAAACTCTCAGCTCTTCTACCATGATATGATAGCTGACAAAAAAAAATAAATCCAGTTTTTAATTGGCTCCAAGAACTGCCTTTGATGCTATATCTCTGTACAACAATAACTTTGTGATTGGTTGAGCAACAGAGAAATATATTTAAGGCATATTATATTTTGTAATGTGCAAGTCAGTCTCATAAATTGAAAGTTCTTACTTGAAAGCCTCAGAGAAAACATGGCAACATCCTGATTCTAATGATCTTCAGTAAACTAGCCTGGCCCCTAAGCACAGGTCTATAGATGCTCTTCAACTTAGGCGGTACATATGTTCTAATCAACCCATTGAAAATAATGTAAATCAGAATGGCTGTTCATACACCACTATTACTGAACATCTTTGCTTCACATCACAGTGCACTAAAAAGAATATTAGTTATTATTCCTCCTAATCATATGGCTGACTAAGTATCTATGACTCTCTGCCCAGTCCAGTACCCACACAGTGTTATACTACATAGTGCTAGCCCAGGAAATGTTATACATATGGCTTATGCTTAAAGCATAGTAAAGTCCCAATACTGTAGTAAAGTCCCAATATTGTAAGGCTAGTGAATAGATAGGAGGAGGATACCTATGAAATAGCTGATGGTTTTAATGGTCCGATAAACATGGAAAATCCAGGGGGAATGAATGACATTAAACCTTCATCTATACCTGGATTTGGGCAGCTCTCCATCATCTTTCCTCCATCGTACTGTAGGCACAGGGTCTCCACGAGCCTCACATTTAAATTCAGCACTGTCATCCACAGTTACTGCTAAGTTACTAGGTCTCTTCACAAATGATGGTCTCTCTAAATGAACCAGAAAGCATCATTTCAAGGCAAAAGACAAATGAACCAAAAAGTACATGAGATCATAAGAACAGATGTCTAATTTAAAATAATACTTCAAAAATTATTCCACATGGTTCCCAACTACAATAGATGTTTTGTATGTTTTGGAACCTCCTCCAGTTCTCCTTCTACATATGGGCTATTTTATCTCAGGTGGCGTTACTGAATTATGGAATCCCCACCCCCCCATTTCTTTCTCCTTTGTAGACAGACATTAAAAATCTATATGTATTTGCAGCAAGCAGATCAGGCAAAGCTACACTTACCTAAAACAGTTAGCTCTGCTACCTCACTCTCACGTTCTCCAACCATGTTGGTACCGACACAAACATATTTTCCAGCATCACTTTTACGGGTGTAAGTAATCATGAGTTTTCCTCCCCGTATCTTAAAAGAAAAAGAAAAAAAGAATCTTGATATGGTTACACTTAAAATAGCTATAGCTTTATTGATTACAGATTAGAAGACTTCTGAGATGAAGTCAATTTTTTTCATATATTTTATTGTAATTAATAGAAGGGTTACATTACATTCAACAGTTAGAAGGTGCATTACTTCACAAACATCGATACTCTTTCTCATGTTTTGGTCCCCATTTCCCTCTCCCTACCCGCCTCATCTTGTTTTCCTCCCTTCCCTATCCAATTTCAAATAACCAAATAAACATATATACAATATATCAGATGAGATGAAGTTAATTTTTAAGAATATAAATGAAAACATGAGATAGGGTATCAATGTATAAGAAGAAATGCACCTGCAACACGCTATACCTTATCCTCACAATGAAAAAGACAGTTCTTTAAGAAAATAAAAAAAAAAGAAAATTGAATCAAACAGATGATAGGTACTGTTTTCTATATTGATAGATAGTAATTTGAAATACAATTCTCTCCAAATATGTACTACAACAAAAACATATTTTCCTAACTTTATTTCTTGTAAGAGAGTCTTCTAAACATTTAATTACAAATATAATTAATTACAAATATAAGCAAGCATTTAGTAAAAGAAATATACTGAAGCTAAACATGAATCAAGATGGGTATGTAAAAACTAGGCTATCATTTTTTAATTCAATTTTATTGTCAAGGTGATATAGAGAGATTATATTTACAAACATAAAGTAATGAGTACATTTCTTGTCAAAATTGTTACACTCTCCCTTCTTTATCTACCATTTCCCTTCCTCATAGCCCCTCCAAAAAATTATAAAGTTCATTTCCAATGTATTTAGATTATATTTCATTAGCACAATTTTCATTGAGGATTTTAGTTCAATTATCCAACTATATCTAATGGCTTTGCAAAAATACTCATTGAGGTTTAATCTCACACTTACTCTGAACATTGTACACATTATCAAAGAATGAAAATAAAATTAAATAAAAAATGAAGGGAAGAAGGAAAGGATAGAAAGAAGGAAGAACACACTCAACATATTTTTTCTATAATTTATTCAAAATTTGTCTCCAAATCCTATTTCAAAAATAGCTAGCAGTCTCTGCACCATGTATTCCATACTTAAGCTCTGCTTTTGCTCAACTATTCTGAGTTATGTACCTGTTACCCTTTTGTACATCACCTTTATAATAGCAATTTGTGTGTAGGCAGGGGAGGGAATGGGGCTTGAATTCTGCCTGTGCACTGGCCCTAAGCTCTTTAGCTCAAGGCTTCCACTCTACCCCTGGGCCTGGGTGCTGTCCCTGAGCTCTTTAGCTTAAGTGATTAGATATGAGGAGGATACCTATGGAGTAGGTAATGGTATTAATGGTCCCTACCCTTGAGTCAAGCCCCACTTACCATTTTCTAGAGGTTAATTGGAGATAAGAGTCTCAGGTCCTTTGGTGCCTGGGCTGGCTTTGAACCTTGATCCTCACATCTCAGCCTCCTGAGTAGCTAGGATTACAGATGTGAGCCACCTCGCCAGATAATTTTAAAAAATAATTAAAACTAACTTTTTCAATAGCCCAAGTTTAGATTACTAATGATATTATATTTTGATATAACACATTTTTATTATTATTTTGGTGGTGCTGGAGATAAACTTCACACACACACTCTCTCTCTTTTCCTTTTCCATGCTATGAAATTTATTGAAATATTATGTAAAGGTGAAAGGTCCTTCCTATTTGGGAATGACTAAATCACTTTAGTGTAGACATACAAAATATTTTGATCACATCAAAACAAACCAAATACTAAAAGGAAGTTTTAATATTTTTCCTTTTAGAACTAGATGTTTGCTCAATAGATTTTTTAAAACAAATTATCAGATGTTCATAGGTTCTAGTACAAATACAGCATATGTTATTTTCCCCTGGATTGTCTACCATGCACAACCAGAATAATACGTGCATTGAATAATCCCTCAGACCTTGTCTTCTAATTTGAGATATTTACCCTGAGTAAGGTAGTGAAGATCTAACAATTAAAAAATACTTGAAATAAGAAAAGGAAGGGGGAAAAACAAGATGATTGGGAAGAGTTGGGGGAAGAAAATAGGGACAAAAGCATGAGAAGGGGTATTAGTGTGTGAGAAGTAATGTACCTACTATATGGCAAATATAATTGTAACCCCTCTATACATTATAATAAAAAATTATAAACCTAAAAATACTAACAATTTAAGCCATTCAGGAAGCAAAAGAATGAGGACTGAAAATTTCTGCTTGCCCACATCTCAAACAGAACAGAACGATGCAAAATAAATCACAACTATAATCAGCAACAATAGCAACAGCAACAACAAATAATAAAGGTTCCACTGTTGCTTAAATAGCATACTGTTTGCATAGCAAGATCAAATTCCTGAATTCAATTTTAGACACCCTTATAGAAATGTTAGACAGTTTGTTTTCATACACACTTAAATTTTCAAATAATGCAAAAACAGAGCATTTTGACTTTTTAATTTTTGAAGACACGGTACAAAAAATATATAGCATCAATTTGAATAGCAACATGATAGTCCATTATATACCTTTATGATATCTTATGAAACTATTCCCTTACTCATAGTATTTACTCATAGTATTTACTTCTGCCACTCTTTTTAAAACATAACTAAAATCCACTTTTCTCTCGCATGGGTGTAAAATCATCTCAGTAAGTCTCAAACAAATGTTCTTAAATGTAGAACAAACGAGAATACTGCTTCATAGTAGTATTTTATGTTTTATGAGTTGTTTTATTGCACAAATACATCATTTGAATGGTGCACTTTAATACAACCCTGCTGTTAGACTGCTGGGTTAAGTGTTAGAATACTCTTCCTTTTCACCAAAGGGACCACAGCTCCAAAAAATACAATCCTTTCTCCCACACACCTCAATCACACTCATCATACATTTTAATTATGCTTTTAAATGTCAGGTTCTCCTTTCTGATGGTGAATTACATTCTTGTGGAAGGAAAGCACCTTAGCTAATGTCATGAATCAAGCTGAAACAAGGCTTAAATAGCAGGCCAACTGTCTTTGGCTATACAAGTTAGCCCAATGACAACAAATGCACAACCCACAAGACTGTTAATACAGTTACTTTGAATTTGATAAAGGAGTTCTTGGGATTTATAACCATTAGTGTATCACAATAAAAAAATCTATGATTTATAATCCCAAGAAGGTCTCTGATGTCTTTCATTATAGGCTTATTCCGAAATATTTATATAACTGCAACCCCTATACACATTATATACTGACATTAAAATACAATTATAGATAGATAGATAGATAGATAGATAGATAGATAGATAGACAGATTCTAAGAACAAGAAATGGGGTAAAAAATACTCTGTTTCTGAAATGCAAATTAAGTGATCTGTGAAGTAGTCCTAGATGTCCCATCAACAATTCAGACAAGACACTGAGCCTCCTCTTATGCTTCAGACTTTGACCTTGAATATCCTTTTATATTTGGGACACCAGTCCACTGCAGAAGGAATTATTCAATAATTAATCGGATAATAGCAAAATTTAAGAGGAACCAAAAATGTTAAACATTCTTAGACCTAAAAATCAATAACTCAGTCTGAATACCTATAACAAAATAAAGCATATTCAAGTATTTAAAAACATGAGAGCCAAAAGAATGACATATAAATGATTTTAAACAGTAAATTTATTTCTATAACTTTAGTGGAATGCTTGATTGATTTACTTTTACATGTTTTTAATAAAAAAAATAGAGTTTTAAATCAAAGTGCTTGTGCCCAAGTGGGTCACCAACTAACATGAAAGAATTCATACACATGCAGAATAAAAGGAATTTACATAACCAGACTTAAGAAGGACAGCCTGGAGATTCTCAGACATGCCCCACCTCCATTTGTGAGGTGAAAGAGAGGCAATTAAGCTGAGGTGAACTCAAATTCAAAGAGAGCCATAAAATCCTAAGGAGCCTGTAGTAGACACCCTGTTATTACAGTTCCCTGTTCTGGTAAATTGGCTCAATACAGGAATTTTTACAACTCAATCTACTAGGAGGCATGCTTTAAGAGTACCTATCAATGTTTCTGGTACTGAATAAACACAGAAAAACTGCTCCTATGACATGAACTTTCACATCATAGCTTTCATTTATAATTAAATCATACCCACTGTATAATATGAAAGTGGTACACTAGGCATTTTATAAATATTTTCAGCAACATTTATAAGTGGGCAAACTCTAATTATATGTGTGCCACTTTGACAAATGTTGTCTCAAGATACAGGAGTATTTTTATGAATCAAGTTATCTTTAGAAGCTTTTTCCATTAGAGTAAAGAATTTGCAAAGGATTAAAATACATATTTGTTGTGGTTGTTCATTTATATATAATTTCTATAGCAATGCAAAAATATCCCTTTGGACTAATTGGGACATGAGAACATGTTAAGCTGGGGGCTGGGAGTGTGGTCTAGGGGTGCTCTGCTCGCCTAGCATGCATGAAGGCCTGGCTTTGATTCCCCAGAACCACGTACACAGAAAAAGCCAGAAGGAGTGCTGTGGCTCAAGTGGCAGAGTGCTAGCCTTGAGCAAATGTGTCCAAGGACAGCACCCAAACCCTGAATTCAGGCCCCAGGATTGGCAAAAAAAAAAAAATGCTAAGCTTACAAAACATAGTTTTTCATACTTTGTATCAGCACCATTTAGTTGGACAGGAGATTGCATTTTGATCGGCAAATTGTTTTGTTATTTGGCTTCTCAAACCCTCTCTTCTTCCTAAAATTCCCACAAATATTTCATGTACATTGAAGCACTATTCACAACAATCATTCTATAAAATAATCCAGATGTCCTACAATGAATAGAGAAATTGTAATATTTATATACAATGGAGTTTTAGAACATATTTTAGTGAGGAAAAATTCAGCTTTCTTCTTATTATAACAGCAAGTATATTAATCACCAAGTACTAGATGAGGTCAACTGGACAATACCATTGTTTTTTTTTTTTCCATTCAGGGTATTCTTTACACAGATTACCTAGATTCAAAATAAAAATAGATTCAACAAGGTAAAATGTTTAGGAAAGATTTCTAAACATCAGACATTCTTTTCAAAAAAAGAATGAATTAGTGAGGTGTGGTGACTCACATCTGCAATCCTGTCTACTCAGAAGGCTGAGATCTCAGGATCATGGTTCAAAGCCAACCTAGGCACAAAAGACTAAGAAACTCTTATCTCATTGTTGGCATGATATTAATTCATTTCCATCTGTTTTCAATTTCTAAAATGGAGATCCACTTAATAGCTACCTTTAATAGTTGTCTGAGGAATACAAAAGAGAACTCATACAAAATATTTAGAAAATTAAACATTGTATATTTGGTGTATACTGTATGTTATACTATTGTACTAATGAGTCAAATGATGCTTACCCAATCAAAAGCAATCTCCTTTGTTAGAGCAAATTCAGAAGCTTTTAAAGACAAGTCTCACTCTGTAGACTGGGATAACCTTGAACATGAGATTTTCCTGCTTCCTACTACTGAGAGCTAGCATGTCAAGCACACATTATCAGGTTTCCAAAGAACCTTTTTATTAAAATTAATTACAAATTTGTCACTGGTTTTGTAAGGAAAATGTGCATTCAGCTTGGCACTGCAAAACCTTTGAAACAAATAATTCTTAGGCCTTCTATGCTGTAATTATTTCCTTTCAAACAATTATTCTCAGTTGGGTTAATCTTCCTCACCATTGGCCTTGGATATGTATGAAGATATATTTGGCTCTCAAAAACAAGAGCTGGGACATAAACTAGTATAAATTAGCACAAACTAGACATGATTTTAAAGCTATTAGAAGGACCAGTCCTCTTTATCAAAATAGGTGATTCATTTTGGGCATGGTGGAGTGTGATTGCAATCTCAGGTACCTTGGAGACAGGGTATGGGGTCAGCTCAGGCAAAGTTACTAGTGAGACCCTCATCTCAAATGCAATTTGAAAAGGCCAAGGGGCTTGAGGCATAGTTCAAGTGGTAGACTGCTTGCCTAGCATACACAAAGCCGTGAATTCAAACCCCAGTAATAGAAACAGACAGATAGTTCATAGATAGATACAAGATGCTAAAAATTATGAAGGATGGTATAAAACAGCCCAGACTTATAGATTGGCTACAAATATCTTTCCAACACAAAATGTTTCACTACAACAAAACAAAAATTCATGATCTCTTTGGCAGCAATGTTAAGGCTCTCAAAGAAAATGTTAGGATTTCAGTGAAAGATGAAGCCCAATTATGCCTGAGAAAAAAATTATTGCCTCAGAGATAACACAGAAACTTATAAAAATGAAGGAACACAAAACAAAGTAGGAAATATGGAGGATAAAATATAATGGGAATAAAATAGAAACTTTCAATTCCCACAAAGTCACATTGAATTTGGTGTTCTAGAAATGCCAGAATTGAAACAGAAGTACCAAAAGCTACAACTGTATTAACCATAGTTACTAATATAGAAGACTTGGTGGCCTGTTCTCTTCAATAAACAGAGAAGTAGAAATAACACAGCACTATAACTTTGATCAAATCAACACATTAGCTTTTAAGCTCTTCCTACTATTAACAATCACCATTTTATGTTGAGACAAATAAAAGTATTAATGGTAAATGTAAGGTGACATTATACACTCAAAACCATTCTGCCCCTGGGTCAAACAAAAATTGACATTTCCTTTCTCTACATAGAAAGGGAATTTTTTTTTTTTGCTGACACCCAGAAAACACTATAAATGTGAAAATACAAGCTAAGAAATATTTCTTGGCAGGTTTCTTCCTGCAGCTGGATTTGACAGCCAAATTGTAAACTTATCAAAAACTAGTTTGTATAATGAACAGACACAAAGTTAAACACTGAAATGTAGCCACACTACTTCAATTAACATAATCCTGAAGTGAAGAAGCAGAACTTCCTAAAGGTTCAGACAATATGCTGGCACCCAGCCTGTGTTAAAAAAAAAAAAAAAATCCAAGCAGAGGTCTTACTCCTCATTACCATATACCTTCAGCCCCCAGTGGTAACCACATTACAAGCCCACATTTCCATAAGCTCTAGACAGTGCTGGGGAGGGCGGAGGTTTGGACTGGGTTATATACATACTCAATGAAAGCAGAGAAAGCAAAACAAAACAAAAAGGTCCCAATGGGTTTGCTCTTTTGGGGGGAGTCAGCAGACAGAGGAGGGAAAGAGAAGGTGCTAAAGAATTTTAAGGTCTTACATATCTTTAGACTTTCATTTTTTTTCCCTTAGGAACAGTCTTCAGCTAAAAAGAAGTTTTAAAGTCTTGAAATATGGAAATTTTCTATATACTTTGCACATATGATTTTATATCCCAGAAAACTTCCCTGGGAAAATCTACACGATTGTTTTTGAAGCTTAACAAGTCTTCACTAAGCACTTGATGTTTTCTCGGAGACACAGGAAAAAAATAAAACCACTTGTCTAAATCCTTTACCTTCTTTTCGAATTATTTTAGAGTGACAGTACAGAAAACTCAGGTGTAAGCTGTAGCTTTACAATCCAAAGTGAAGAATACCACTGTGAAGCTTGTGAACAAACAAGCCAACAGGCAAGTAAGTAAATACACAGGAATAATCTTAATTCTGAAATAGAGGAAGAAAAAATAATTATCTTTACTCACACAGACATATTTTTTCTTTAAAAAAGAAAATGGAAATTAAGGTTTTTCCTATGTGTAGCTTACTCAGCATTCAGTGCTCACAACCAAAGGAAAAAAGGACGAACTTAAAATGAACTCCAAGGTTTGTCTTCATTTTCTACCCTAAAGCAACTCAGATGATTTGCAGTATCTGTTACACAGGAATTTTTTTAGGCCGTGGTATCCAGAACACCTCTTGGTTACCACACTAAATGGACTGGGGCTAATTAACTAGTTTAGCTAAATCTTTTCTGTTTTTAATTACATTAATGTGACTCAAATTCAACGGACCAAAAACGAATCCACTAATTATATTAAGGGCTTCAAAGGCAATTTTAAATTGCCAACCATCAGGCTGTCATATAATTTATCTCATTTCCTTTAATAGATTTTACATGAAAAAAATCTATTTTCCACAAAATACTATTCAGAAACAACTAGAACAATGGGTTAATAGAATATGGATTTAGAAAGCTAAAGGAGGAATATATTTCAAACAATACCCATAAAGTACGAAAAGGCACCATCATGTGAATGGAAAAAGAGCACAAGTTAATATTTACCATTTTATGAAAGATAAAGCTTGGAAATTACACATTTGCTGTAGGAGTAAGAACTGGATATACGAGTAAAGTGTTCCTAAAGCACCTGAGTACTGAGATTATTTTTTTCTGAAAAACTTAATTCTTTATAGTGAAATTCTTCTCATCTTATTTTTCATAAGTGAGAAGAGAGATCTTGAATTACCATGCAGTGCGACATTTTTAAACTGTTTCCTGGTAACTCTCCTGGGGCAGGATATCTCGTCATATCAACCCTTTTGATTCTTTGTGGGCCCTCAACCCACAGCATGGATCTCAAGCTGTCCTGAACTATAGAAGGGCGCCTTACTTGGTCTTTAATGGCAGTGAGATGTGGGTCACTCAGATGGTCAGTCAGCTCCTTGGTGAAATAAGATGAAGGACAGTCCTTTTAACAGACACACATGAAGGAGACATAGGCAATAACTGCCTTCATTGCTTTAAGATTTCCTATGGAAGCTGCAGGAGCAGGAGAAGGAGGAGGAGGAGAAGGAGAAGGAGAAAGGGGAAGGGGGAGGGGAAGGGAGAGGAGGAGAAATCATAAAACATAAGAAAGAAAAACAAAACAATAACTTTTTTTTGGCCAGTCCTAAGGACTGAACTCAGGGCCTGAGCAATGGCTGTGGGCTTTCCTCAAGGCTAGTACTCTACCTCTTAAGCCACAACACCCCTTCCTGCTTTTCTATGCATGTGGTAAGGAATAATCAAACCCAGGTCTTTGTGCACCCTAGGCAAGCACTTTTGCCATTAGGCTAAACTAGCCCTTCAATAACTATTATTTTAAGTGAGTCACACAACGATATTAATCTTTAATATAAGGCATTTCAGATTAACCCAACGTTATCTCTTAACATCTACCTTCTGACTTTCAAAAATGGCTTTCATGGCTTTCTGTACATTATTCTTCTACATTTAAGGTTTCTTTTCTTTTAATTTTAAGTAGTTGTAAAAGGAAGTTGCGACTTAACAAGGCAGTTTATAAAAATGATAGATATTGATCAATGTCACCTCTTTAAGCATTCTCACTCTTCGCTCTCCTACCCACCATTTCCCTCATTCTTTTTAATTTTGTAGTATATACATTGGATTGACTGCAGTTTCCCCCTCTTCTCCTTTTCATTGCTTTATTCCCTTTTCCCTTGACCTGACCACACTACTTTTGAGTACCCATTTACTGGTGTATTTATTTCCCTGAATTTTTTGTTTAATGAAGTAATTATAATATTTAAGATTTCCCTTGAACCTATCATATTACAGTTAATACATTTGTATACACTTAAATTAAGTGAAAAACCTGATGGTGGCATAATTGCACAAGTAGTAAAGGATTTGGTAAAGAGTCTACAGTGTTTCCTAGCAAAATAAAAATAATTATAATTGAATATAAGTAGATAGCCTAGATTTTATAGACTGTCAAAGAAAGTACACTGTTTCTTTTTTGGCTATTTTTTAAATTCATATCATAGTAAAAACTGTAAATTAAACCACAGTATATAATTTCATATGTTTACTGGTTAATTTTTATTGTAATGTGTAGAGGTGTTATACATATTTGCCAAATAGTAGATGCATTACTTCTCACACATTGATACCCCTTTCTCATGTTTTGTCCCCTTGAAAAAATTTCAAGTTAATATTTCAATATTTTGTTTAAAGGTATTATTTTCCCCCATTGGTTGTGGGCACTGTCCCTAAGCTCTTCAGTTCAAGGTTAATGCTCTACCACTTGAGTCAAAATGCCACTTCTTGCAAAATTTGTTTATCTGTACTAATCTGACCATACAAAATTACATATTAAATAATATCATTTGATATTCATGACAAAATGATTTCATGTTTAGGTTCCAAAGTCCAAGTTTTAGTTTATAGACTAACATCCAGAATAAACCTGATTAAACCAAACCACAGTTTTTCATACTGCTCAAAGTTTATTGAAGTATATTTATTGCCTCTTATTGCAGCTTGTAAAAAATGCTCACTTCTCCCTATTCTGATTTAATGATATTTACTGGATGGTAAGAGAGATGGATGGAGGAGGAGGTGAAAGAGAAGGAGAAGGAGAATGGGGAAGAGGAGGAGAAAGAGGAGGAGGAGGAGAAGGAGGAAGAGGAGGAGGAAGAGGAGGAGGAGAAGCAGGAGGAGGAGGAGGAAGAGAAGGAGGGGGAGGAAAAGAAGGAGGGGAAGGAGTAGGGGGAGGAGAAAGAGGAGAAGGAAAAAGGAGACATATCATTTAAAATATTTCCCCTTGAAGTCCTTGATCAGAGCTGATTTACTTTCATGCTGTTCCTCAAAGACTGTTTTACTAAGTTGTCATGAACTCATGACCAGATACAAATGGAGAGCAATTGTACTCCCAGGGATGTGAAAAACTAAGAAAAATTAGATTCATGCATATAATGACTACATTTAACTTACTACTAGCTATAAAAATATGAAACTAGTTAGATTTCAATCAAAATATAAAAACTGTTCAACTTGCTTGCCTGGAATCTTAGCTACTCAGGAGGCTGAGATCTGAGAATTGAGGTTCAAAGCCATTCCAGCACAAACGTCCACAAGAATCTTGTCTCCACTTAACCACCAGAAAACAAGAAGGGGCACTGTGGCTCAAGTGGTAGCCTTGAGCTGAAGAGCTCAGAGACAGCTTAGAGTTCAAGCCCCAAAATAGACACACACACACACACACACACACACACACACACACACACACACACACCAAAACAAAAACAAAGAACAACTGTTCAACTTAATTGTTAAAAATTCACTAAAATGTGTTAATGAATAAAAATCATCAGAAATATGTCACTAATGTATTTAGTCATCAATTTTTGAGAAAAAAACTTTTATTTTTCACAGCCTATTCAAAGTACAAATAGACACTCTGAGCATTGTGTACATGCACACAATACAACAGAGAAAAATAACAAAACCCTGCTATCACGAAAGGAGACCATGCAAGTAAATATGCAATGTAAAGAAAACATGAGAATGCCACACTGAAAAGTATTCTACATTTTTCCTGGTTACACTTAAAAAAAAAAAAAAGAAACACAACAAGCAGGAAATCCAGAATTGTCACAAGTCTCTCAATTCCTCTGTTGGGAACAGGATGGATAGATAAAGAAGCAATCAGGGTCTTTCTTCTGGGCGACGATATAGACAAGTGAACATGATCCAATTTCATTTGTTTGCAGGTACACTTTACAATGCCATTTGAAAACCCACATGTAGTCAGCCAGGAGTTTAAACATACTTGATCATCAGAGAGAAGCAACAAGGGAGTCATGCAGAAGTAATTATCCCAGTGGGAATGTGGCTGTCTCCCCAGCTTGTAGAACTGCCAGCTGAGAACACACCCTGGAAAGAGTCTCTGCTGGGGATGTTGGCAGCTGCAGTGGTCCCCTCCTAAACTTCTCCTTTCTTCCTAGCAGCAATTTATAAATTGGGAGTTGGCTGTTTGCCTCTGCAGAGTACACCTATGATAATTTGATTATAGACTACATCAGGAAGGGTTGTATTGCTAATTGCAGGCAAGTGGGAGGCATCCTGCTGAGACACCCTTAACTTAAAGGGAGAAGAAGCTTTTCTAGCTGAAGTTATAAATTAGTACCTTTCTGTTCCTCCAGTGTATATCATGAGAAGACCTTTCCACGAACACTAATTTTAACAAGAAATTAAAGGAAAAAAAAAACATAGGCTTTTAAAAGCCTACCTAATTTGCTTGCTTAAGTAGGCTCAAAGCCAAATGAAGAGGAAATTTGGCAGTTTTCTTGAGCCAGCCCATTTTTCTAGGACCACTCAGAAGTAGGAAGTCCAAAGCAATCAGGTGCAAAAGGCTTGGAAAGTTATAGTATCCCAAAATGGTAATAGGGGTCTGCTGAGTCCCAATGGAATGGGAAGCAGATGACCAGTGAAGGCTTTTAGCAGATTCCCCAGGTGTCTGGTTCCCATGTCATTAAGACTAGAACCCCAAAAGTGACTCCTATAAAAAACATGCTTCATAAAGAGTGGCTCAGTAATAAAAGAGCCTTTACTAGCAAGCTCAGAAAAAGAAGGACGCTGATTGGTGTACACCTCTGTGAAATTTCTAGGTAGATTACATGGTAGAATTCAGCATGAATATGAAAAATTAATTTAGCTCATAGCTATTAAATTTAATGTGTTATTTCCTTCACAGGCCTCATGAAGCAATGTCCTGCTGTTTTAAAAGAAAAAACAAAGTCTTATGGGCAATTTTCATTCTCCCACAAAAATCAAGTCTTTTTTTATCACCTCATTTTACCATCTGGCTATAATTCTGAATTTACATATAGTCACTGCTACGACAGCTTGAAATAAGAAATCTATGGAGGAATTATGACAATGTTCCAGAAATAAAGATAACAAATGTACATTGTACTTGAAGGGGAGCAAAGCTCATATTCAGACTCTTGGCTCTTTTGAGTTATAAGTCTACTAGCTGAAATGCTTTGCTAACAGTCCACCTCTCTTTCTCTCTATAAGAAGATCTTATACTTAGTTGTTCTCTATAGGTTTGCTTCAGTGTAAGAATTTCTTTGAGTATTCAATATCTTAGTAATATTTTTTGTTTGTTTTTCCACAAACTCGAATGTAACTTGTTATCCTGGAAATATAAATGCATTTATATTCTGAAGGAGATATGAAACCAAAACAATATCAACTATTGAATATAACAGATTGTATTTTTTAAATATTCAGATGAATTAATTTTGCAGTAATGTGTTTTTAATTTTCAGATAAAAGAAAGTAAAACAATCAGTTCATATTATTAACAGAATCTACACAATTATGGCCATATCTAAAATAGCTACAGTCTAAAGTAAAATTTTGTTCATATTCTGTGGAATCTCAATCCCAAAGTACCAAAGAAAAGGCAGGAGAGTTTTCAAGTGACAAGTATAATTGATTAATCAGAAGTCAGAACTCATCAGGCCAGGGGCAGAGATTTACTTTCATTTACCGATACCAAGACTTTTCTTGAATGTACCTAGTTATTTGGCAAATTTGCAACTCGATTGTATGAAGGACACATGGTGAGAAAATAAATAATTCATAACCGCTACTACTGCACATGTTAACATAATTGAAAAGGAATCTACATATATCTTAAATGAAAGGAAATTGACAAAAGCCCATATGAGGAAGAAAACATAATTCTGGGAAGTAAGATTTGAAGAAGGTTACACCAAGCTTTAGTATTGTCTGAGCATGCCTCTCACAATTTCCTGACAAGTACTGATTAAATGATGGGCAAATAAAAAATAAAAACTACTTGTCTATTTCTGCTTCTTACTTATATATGAGAGAAAATTCTCTAAAATGTTTCTCAAATATTTTTAAACATGGTATTCAGTTCCTTTTGTCTCAGGCATCAATTGTTTAGTTGTATGACCAAAACAAACAAAGAAACCATATTGAATGGAAAATGTAGTGTATATCCAATTATAGGTTACTGTATTTGTTCTTGCTCCATGCCTCAATTGTATTTTTGGAACATGGAGTTCAAAATTCATTTTGTATGTTAGATTCTATACAAATTAGTATTAAGAAGCAAAATAAAATCAGAAGCAAAAGAAGATTAAGAAGCAAAACAAAGTTGGTAGGAATAGTTTGATCCACTTCTTGCCTCTGCTTTGTAGACATTAAGACTTTATTTTTTGCATTTAAAAAGCATATTATTAATCACAATAAAAAATAAGAAGAGAAAAAAAGCATATTATCGTCACTCATATTACTGTGTAGAATTCTTAGGGATTTCAGTCATTATCTCTCTTAGAAGGCTTAGTAATTGAGAATTTCTTATAAAATATTGTTTTGTACCATATTGCATAAAACAATATGTTCAAAATAATAAACACATTTAAATTTAA
This sequence comes from Megascapheus bottae, assembly GCF_031878675.1. Lineage (NCBI taxonomy): Eukaryota > Metazoa > Chordata > Mammalia > Rodentia > Geomyidae > Megascapheus > Megascapheus bottae. Next base: position 84,441,671 of record NC_143509.1, on the reverse strand, counting down.
ATGACTTCACAATTGTAAAATGTATACCTGAAAGCAATTATGTCCTTTATATGAAATAACTCTGATAACTCTTTCTGCAAATATGTTTAAAAACACACATCTGCATTCTTATGGCAAACTTAACAAGTACAATGATGAATTTAAATGGCATTCTGAATGAATCCTATTGTAAGGCACGAGAAATGTGTGATAGAACAATGACTGTTTCATGGCATGTTCACATGCATTCTCTTTAATTTTACATATTCTCAAAGGGAAAATACTCTTCACATTTCTGGATGATATAGCTAGATCTCAGTGATTATTGGATACACTGAAGCCCACCCTAACATTTATGCAAAAATAGAAGTTCTAGAAAGGGCCTTGTGAATGGGAAGAGAATAGGAGGCATTACTCTTCCTGCCACAAACTATAAACTAAAAATGAGTAGATCCTAAGAGCAAATAGCTGATGGAACACACAGGTCTGATCTGTAGACCTCCCTGTGTATCAAATTTGAGGGCCTTACCTCCATGACACTTGATATGGCAGTTTGTCTCATCTGGATAGACAATAAAATTGCCCTTAATCCATCTTATTGGCATCAGAAAAAAAAAAAACAGGGTGCTGATACTTTACATATACAAATTGTTTTTGTAGGAGAAAGAGTTAAGTAATATCACAAATTAGTGTCCATACAGAAGAACAGGCTCTCCCATGCCCATGCTTATTTTCATAGTACATATAACATTTCAATAGGGTATTTATAAGCTTCCCTAATAAAAAGGGGAGATTTTTCATGAGATCTTTCATAGGCATGAGGCATGGTACATTATGGCGATAGGACACATCCAGGTGAGAGAAGACGGTCAGACGTGAGAAATAATGAATTCCTCACTAAATTACACTCTATCCACTCCAGGAGAAAATTTTCCATTACTTTCAACCAGTATAATATAGATTGAGCTCAACTGCTCTTGAATTTTTCCCATTCATAATGATGCTCTTAAACCTGAGCCTCTTTCTAATGTGATAGGACTTAAAGCATTGTGATCACCTAGATTTGTAAGACTTCAGAAGACAAACCTTGTGCCATCTGGTAGCAATTCAGTTAATGCATACCAGATCATTTTAAAGGTATATGATTTATCATATTATCAAGTTCTTTGGTTTTTAAGGAGATAAAAGCTGAAGTGGTCAGATGTTACCAATACTTATTTGGTTCAAGAAACTATCCTTTAAACAAAAAAACTCACAACTGGCATTACACTACAGGAGACCTCTGCCTTAGCATAAATTTTTGAATTATATATTGAAAGAGAATTTTTAAGACACGAACATGATGGAGAAATAGATGCTTGACCACTTTTGGACCTCATTGGAAGGAAAGAACAGCTCACCCAACCAAGCGTACTTTCAAATATACTAAATCATGTTGTTCAAGATATGCAGGCTTTACTTTTTAAAATCCTTGCATCAAAAGAAAACATACTGATGTGAGATATAAGAAACAAAAAGACAGACAGATTTTATTTTGTATAATTTATTTTTCAATATAAACAGAAAGAGAATGCTATCTGCCCACCATGAATCACCACAACGTTTATGATTAATTAGAAAAGCAATTTCTTTTCTTTCCATATATTTATTGTAATTAATAGAAGGTTTACATTATAAAGAAAAGCAATTTCTTTTAAAAAAAAAAAAGCAGAGGATTTACTCCTGAAGTGTTCCAGTACTAATTAAATATCTACTTTAAAGATAAGATGTGTAAACCATAACAAACTACAAGACATGCTAGAAGATAAATTTTAAAATCATTTTTTGAAAGAAACATTTCATCAGTGACTAGTAAGAACAATGAAAACAAACTGATCAGGACACCATCCTGGAGCCCACAAAACATTATGCCTGTAATTTGGCAAACTACTTTAACCTATAATTAAATAAAATGCTCCCAGACAGTAGTAAAAATTCCACTAATCTGTGGCCATTTGGAAAAATTGAATGGCCTGATCAGATATATCAAAGTGCTTACTTAAAAGCTGAAGAAAGGCAGCTGCTTGAGTAAACATATATTGGAAACAAAAAAAAAAAAAGAAAAAGAGAAAAAGAAATAACATTTGCTGTCTGCCTTCAAGGGCACGTTAGCCAACAAACCCCAAATTTCCATTATTGGAATTGCTATTTGGCTATGTTTATTCGTGTTGTAGGGTTTATAAATATTTCTGCTTAGTGGTAAATGACATTGGTGTTTACTATTCTGAATTATGAGGTCCCACTTTATTTGATTGTTCAGGAGACTTCATGAGACACTCTGTTTCTGGAGGAATCCATTCTGACTGTAGGATCACGGATGGAACCAGGTTTTGCTCTGTGATTTCTAGAGTCAGCTAATTTCCACAGAGAAAACAGATGAGGCTAATGTCTAATGTTAGGTAGACTGAAACCAACATTTGATGGAAACATTTGGGAAAAATGTATTTGTAACTGGTTTTCATGAAATCTAATTTAGGAAAAAAAATGTAGAGAGCCTGAATCGTCTCAGGGAGGTAATAGACCACTGACAACAAGAATAGGAAATACATACATTCATACAAATATCCTATTGGTGTATTTATTAGGGGAGATGAAATAAACTCATTACAGTATACTAGCTGTGTTTTCTTTCTGCTGTTGTTCATTTACATTGTATGTAGAAAGTGTTGCTTTAGATGCAATACAGGTTAGAAGCTGTTGATCAGATTAGTTATAAAAAAAGTCAAACTAGAATAAACTCTGATATTGAGAGGGCTGCTTTGTTGAATCAATATTTATCCAGTGACTTAGAATCAGTTAACTTCTCTATCCTCCTGGAAGAGCTCACCGACTTCTAATCTTGTAATTCAATTCCAAACACTAAGATTCTATAAATATAGCAAATCACAAAGCACTATGTGAACTTCCATCAATCTGAGTTATATCCTTATTCCTAAATTAATGAAAAATATGCTTTAGAAAAAGTAATTGGGATGAGTGACACTTATATTTACTCTTATAAAAGAATAAGTTAATGTTCAAATTAGCAACTACTCGATCCTGGAAGCATTAGATGACATTATTTTTTAATCACATATGATTCATTTACAATATTCTTGAGATTCATGCATTGAACTCCATTTATACCACAGACACATGGAAGATAGTGGCTCTTTAATGTGTCTAAGATGTATCAGAGAAGTAGTAACTAAATTGTGGTTTACAGCAAAAAAATAAGACACTTGGTAAAAGAGCAGATAATCAGAAAATACATTAAATGTGAATATTTGGGGTGGGATTCTATATAAGGCTCCTTGGCAGAAGTTACCTCTAAGCTGCAACCTATAAAAATGAGCCAGGTAGACTAGGAGGGAGAGTTAGACTAAGGTTATAGGGAACTCCAACATTCAAAATAGAATACCATATGAAAAAAAACTCATAAATTGGAACATGAAGCTCTTAGTATTAAAGCTTTTAAAGGTCCATCTGACATATAACTCAAGTGCTACAGAAGCTAAATTATCATTAGACTTACATTTATATTTGTATTATCTTGTAAACAAATTTGGTTGCCAGGAACCAAGAATACCTTCTTGGTATACTATCATCCTTTCAAAAGACTGCTATTCTTCCACAAGTAGGTGAGAAACGCTTAGCTCCGTGTTTTGCTTTTGATGTTCAGATATGATGAGTATGCGTGTTATTATTTAAATGCAAGTTTGTGAAATGTTCACATTATTCCTTAAGGAGATAAACCACTCATTCTCAAGAAGCATTTCTCATCTCAATCACAGAATTTCTCAATTTCCTTAAATGTGGTACATGACTAGAACTGTTCTAGATTCGTGGGAAAAAAAAAAGTTGATTCATGGTAAACAGTGGATGCCTGAAGGTATGACAACTTAATTCTCACTGAATTTTCAGTTGTCTTTTACATTGCACAACAGAGATGTACACAGAACTTGAATCACTTTCATTTCATTATTAGTCTAAATACTGTACTTACTCATCATGTTCTGCAATACAAAATACACAGGACGAATCTGGAAATAGGAAATAGTACCACATTTTGAAATCAGATAGAAATACAAATAGAGGCAAAGAACACAGTTCTTTTTCTTTTTTGGTACTGGGGGTTGACCCCAAGACTTTGCACTTGTTAAACAAGCGCTTTGCCAGTAAACAACATCCCAGCCCTCAATAGTTCATGATTTACTATTTTGATTGAGTTTTTGCTGACTAGCTCTCTTCAGAGTTCATAAAGGTATGATAAATCAGAATTAATCTCCTGAGTTTTCAGAACACTAATGTATACAGAATCTGTTGCTATTTACAATGGAATGTATTTTTTCACTATGATCCCATAATTACATTATTGTTATTAAACAATTCTATTGAGACATGAAATTTATGGAGATCTTCCATTAAGATAATGCATTTAAGAAGCATTGAAAGCTGAATTTATAATGTGGTCTTATAATGGCCAAGCCTAAGTTTGAGCCTACTAACCTAGTGGTTCAAATATTAGATTTGAAAATTATGCAGCAGGATGTGACACAAATTCATTCAATTCCTTTCTCCAAACCCATCAACATATTTAAATAATGCACATTTTAAAATTAAATATACAACATGCACTGACTATTGAAAATGGACAAGGAAAAAAGTCTATTACTGCCTTACTATTTCTGGTTTACCATCCAAATTTCCTGTGACCTTCACAAAACAGAAAAATGACACATTTCTTTTTCAGAAACACAAATTGAACTTCTTGGGGGGAAAAGGGATCTATGACATCAGCTGTGTTAAATATGTTGATTTCCTCTAGGGAGAGGTGGGGGCAAGGAAGTCACAGACATTGAACAATGAGAGAAATTGGAAGACCAGACAAAAGCCCTAATCGAAGGAAGGGAGGAGGAGCAGATGGCTGGGGAAGGAGGCTTGAGGGAATTGAGGGGAGAGGAAGCAATTGGCAATGAGGAGGCTGAATGCCAAATTTGTGAAGGATCGGGAGGACACTGGGGATTTGGATGGGATGTGAGTCAGCTGCTTTTGACCAAAATATCACACCGACAAGGGAAATCAAAGAAACCTGAAAAGATACACAGGATGTAGGAAAGGACAGAAAATGTTATCACATCCCGCCTAAACTATTCTGTCTCTTCATTATAGAAAGCCAAAGAAGTACATCAATTTTTTTTTCACTACATAGTAGAAATTTTTCCTTAACAAATTTTTAATAGTTAAATCTTTAATTTGGCCATGAAATAATGGTTATAGATATGAATGTGATTGACCATACATTGAGAAATGTCAATTAGACCATCATGTTAGATTAGGGAATCCTAATAGTCCTGGTTTCTCAGAACTGACAGCTTTCCCAGGAGAAAGGTCTTCTTTGTTAACAGCTAAGTTAGTATTGGGCAATAAGAGATGAACGGGTATTTTATCTAAAGTAAAGTCCTTAAGAAAGATCTATAAAAATGCTTTACTCTGTGGGATCTTTTTTACATTTTTTTTAAAAAGGCAAAACATCATAATTCAGTTACATGGTAAGGAGAATTTGACCAAAACAAAGAGATTTGTTTGAAGATTTGATAGAAATTACCTACAGAATTATTATTATTATTATTATATTTAAATTCTTATTTTTATATTCTTTCTTTTTCAACCAAGAACAATATAAGACATAATACTTACATGCTACATTCAGGACATGCAGGAAGAATAATAATTAAGAAATATTTTGCACATAAAGAAGAGTATAATAAATTGAAATTTGAAGGAGATGGAGGGTGTAAGTTTGATCAAGATATAGCATATGCATATGCAAATGGACATATCAACTAAGTGATGCTAATAAAAATAACAAAAAAGTTATTCATAAAGACTCAGACTGTCTAAGAATTTCAAAATGAGTTTATGTCTTTTAAAATATTGTTTTAAGTACTAAAATGATGTTATCACAATAACTGACAAATGTTATCATAAAGTAATTCAGGAACTTCAGATTATGGTTCAGGCAGGAATTATAACTTTTTTATGCTGTTCAAGGTTATTTCCTGGTAATTTACTCTATCTATAAAATATTTCCAAACCACTATGTCAGTAAAATTTTCCTTAGCTCAATTTCCTATTCATCACATTATTTCTCATAATTGCTTAATTTTCAGGGATCATTTCCAATGTGTGTGCAACTGATAATATTAGACCATGGCTAATTCACAAATGCACTGTTAATTATGAAGCATAATCAACTGACTCACTCACTGATTTTTGATATCCTTTTTAATGTAAATTTTTTCTGTCCTAAATCCAAATGATGACCAGTCAATGAAAATTCTCCATAGATAATCTTTAATGGCATTGAGAACAAGAATTTCAGCTTTGGAAAAAGAATTTTAGCTTGGTATCATTATAATCTATAGCAACGATTATCCATTCTTGTGTCACCTTATCAGAAACCACTAAAAATTTTAGATTTTACAGATCCTTATTGTGCTGTTTCATTAACTGGAAAAATATAAACTTTGTCTTTCTGAGATGAAATATCCCTTCACAGAATATCAATATACATGTGTACATGTATAATCACATGTATATGAATACATACAGATATGTACAACTACATGTATGTCTATATATGGTCATATAGCTATCTAGATACATATATGAATATGTATACTCACAGATAAATACAAAGAAAATAAAAAGCAAATACATCCTTTATTGTTGCTTTCCCTGCACCAGTGAATTTAGAGTCAGCAAATGCACTAAAACAATAATTTATTTATTTTCTTAAAGTATCATTATCAGGAATAAACTGGTCACTCACAAGAGATACTCATAAAGAGGTCTGCCACGTTCTAAGTGCTACACTGAGCTGTTGTTATGATCATCATTAGGTTAGTTTTCATTCATAGGAAATGGAGATGTCCTATGAACCAAATGGAAGATCCACAGCTTGTTCATCATGGAATGAAGCCAATGAAATGAGATAATGTAAAGATGTAAAGCATGAGATGCACAGTAAGTTTCCAGTGCATAACAGCTGTTACATTTTGGTGTTTCTACAATAGCCATTACTAACATTTTAAATTTAGAAAATCATATGAAAAACTCTGTTTCAGGTCATTTTCATTATATATTTAAACAGAATGGTAGAATACAATGCCTGAAATAATAGCTTTCAACATTCATTAGCCATTGAATTCATTTTTAGAATATTCCAGGTTTTGAGAATTTTCTGTTCTTCTGGTAAACATTCATTTGATAATCTAAGTATAATTTCTAGTTCCCAAAGAAGACATTATATATATATGTATATATATAATTATGTAACTCTCATTTAGTTTTGTTAATGCAATTTGTTCTCACTTTTATCATATATTACGGTAGTCCATATAAAATTATTCTATAATATCCAGGGGAAGAAGGTCTCCTGCCCCACCAGAGTTATCAAAATCTGTAATTGCATTATGTAAAATAGTGATATATTTGCACATAACGTATGTATATCCTTTTGTGAATGCAAAATCCACTTGCCATATGCAACATGTTATAAATATTAGGAAAGGTTATAGTTAATATTTTGGGAATAGTTACAAGAAAAATACGTACATATTCATTAAAGATGTAATTTTCTGAATATACTTTTCATATGGCTAGTTGGATCTATGGATGCAGAATTCGGCAATATGGAAGAGTGACTGTAGAGTTTCTCCTGTTTCATTAACTTAATGTGGATATTATTGGCTATTTTGGTTTCTGAGCACATTTTCCCCACAACAATCAAATCTGTACGCTTTTATACACCAGATATTTTCATTAAATGTTAAGCTATTTCCTTCCAACTCTCTATAATTCCTAGAGCTACCATTAGATAAAATCCATTGTATTAAAACTTAACAGTTGAGGAAACTGATAACTGGGAAATTGTGAAATTATGTGTGTAACTTCATCACATATTATAAAAACCAATATGTGCTGAATTATAACAGACTTAATTTTAATATAACTACAGCCAGGAAAAGCTAAAGTCCACCACTATCATTTATAGGAGACTTTTAAGTACAGAATGCTTTCTATAATCCTTTACACTTCATTATCTTCAAGTAGTTATACAAAGTAGTTGCCACTCAGAAACTCAATTTATAATGCATCTTGATTGATTTTACCCCTTTTTCATTCTATCACATTTCTCTAACTCAACCCCTTCCCTTCAATTTTCTCGATGTCATAGTATATACATTGAGTACAATGTTTTAGCATCACCATTTTTCTTGCCAGTCTATTTAGGAATCCATTATTTTTACTAATATCTACCCACTCCATTTAAAAATTAAAAAATGGCATTAGTTTTTTTTTCTTTTTTTGCCAGTCCTGGGGCTTGAACTCAGGGCCTGAGCTTTGTCCTTGGGCTTTTCTCAAGGCTAGTGCCCTGCCACTTGAGCCACAGCACCACTTCCGGATTTTTTTTTTGTATGTGGTACTGAGGAATCGAACCAGGTCTTCATGCTTCTAGGCAGGCACTCTACCACTACGCCAAACTCCTGGCCCCTTATTTCATTTTTTTAAAGATCAACATGTCAGCTATGATTCTCCTTAACCCTGTAATTGACCATCCTTATGAATATGTAAGGTCATAATCTAGGAAAATATTTTTGATATCTACTTCAAACTGCATTTAACATTTTTTTTTTTGCCAGTCCTGGGCTTGAGCTCAGGGCCTGAGCACTGTCCTTGGACTTTCTCAAGGTTAAAGCTCTACTACTTGAGCCTCAGCACCACTTCCGGCTTTTTTCTATGTATGTGGTACCGAGGAATCGATCCCAGGTCTTCATGCATGCTAGGCAAGCACTTTAACCACTAGGCCAAACTCCCGGCCCTGCATTTAACATTTTTATACCCAATATATTTGTGTGGTTGAACATGAAATCATTATTTTAACATTTGGTCATTTTGCAAAGTTAATATTTGATCTTTTGAACCTTTTAAAATATTAATATAAAAATATATCCAAAATGCAGTGAAATAAAATAAACACAATCATTGTTATGAAGTTTAAATGAACAGTTTTGCACATCAAAAGACCTCCAGTCTTCTGATTCATCTCTATAAAAATTAATATATTCATAATAACAGTGATGACTACCTCTCAGAAACATGAGGTGGATCATTTTCATCCATCCTGCCAATTCAACAATGTCTAACCCTTAATAAAAATATTCTGGTCTAGATAAACAGGAATACTATAGATAAATACCATCCAAAGCTTCTTTTATTCTAAGAAATGCATGCCAAATTTAAAAACATTCCTTTTCCATATAGAAGAATAAGAAAACGTTATTGATACATTTCTGGCTTATAATCACCGCAGATCTAAAATTTGGCTTGCAATCCAAGAGATTACAAAGAGAAATGGCATAAACCTATGGAAAATACAGGTGCAGCTAAAATTCAATTATATATTCCTTTTTTTTTACCCTAGGGTGTGTCTTTGTCCTCACAGCTGGTAGAACTGTACTTTAAATTCTCAACAAAGAAAGTCACCACATTAAAGTACACCAGAAATTCCTACTACCCAAAGTGTAGCAATAACCAAACAAGCGTCAAATGCCTTTCATAAAGATATTATGTGCTTTAATCTCTTGTTCATCGTTACTCAAGACATTTGGCAAGGTACATTAAAAGCAGAAACAAAAACAGTCATTTAAATACAAAGCTGAGAAAAGAAGAAACACATAAAATACCTTACAGCCAACATCTCTTAAGAATTCATTTTCAGTTTTTGAAAAGAATAGAAAATAAAGGCATGCATTCTGTCTATGATGTAAATTTTGATTTTAATTACTCAATTCTAGTTTGGCGTGAAGGGAGAAAATAAAGCAAACCAATTTTGATCTAAACAAAAACAGCAATTTTTAAATCTAAACTGCTGATTTTTAATCTATTCCATTTCCCCAAATGTATAAATGTGCTTTATACCTCTGGTGTTTTATTAGTTCAATAGCTATAATTGATACACAACACACAGATGGTCTTAGAAATAGTAAAAGTTTCAGATGCTACAACTTCCTGGCATATGGAACAGTATTGTGGATCATCATTTTTGTCAGCAATAGAATGATTTTAAAATTATTTATACACTAGCTTTTTGGTATCATTACCTAACAATAGGTTATTACAACTTTAAACTGTTGGATTTCTAATTAGAAGTGTTCTTTTATTGGCTTGAAGCTGCTCATAGGATTAAGGGATTTGTGCTTACAGTACAGAGAAGTTAATGAAGATTCTATCATAAATTATATAGTTGGCATAAATCATAAATGTTTGTTTAATTCAATATAGGACAGAACAGGAAGTCCTGAGCATATTTGTGAAATTCAAGTTTACTATAGCAGTTTTCAATTGTGAAATTTATAGAAATAGATAAGTGCAAACACACACATAAATTTCACATTTTAACTTAAAACTTCCAAAATGTTCAGTTACTTGTACTTTTCAACTGCCATATACGACAAAATATAAAAAGAATTGTGTGTAATATGTACAATTTTGATTGTTCTCATGTGTTCAGTGAGATTTTTAACCTCCACTATATCTCCAAAATAGCTACTGTCAGGGATAGCTATAATTGACCAGCAAGTTGTTAAAGCAAATGATCAATTTTTCAATCTTCATATACTTGATTACTTGCTGTAACTGACTCAGCCACAATGACCCCCATAAACTTGGTGTTTTGCTGCCCTCTGGGTTTTTGTGTCACTTTTCATTGTTTTTTTTTAGTTTTTGGCTGCTCTTTCTTCTGCTTCTCCTGTCATCAGACAGATTTCTCTCTCCATTCTACCTGTAGTCCTTCCCTTGGAAAATTCAATTTTTAATTTTTAATAATATTCTCATATTGATAAATCCCATATTCATTGGGATAGGTGATATTATTTTCTGGTAAGAACTGGTCAGTGACTTAGGAAAGGAAAGATCAAATGTTCACAACTCAAAAGCTCATGCTCTTCAGGTATCCTGCATGCTACACTTGCTTTTTCCAGAATATATGATATAACCTAGGTGCTGAGTGATGAAGATAAAACATATCTTAGGTGCACTCCATGTACTAGCATTTAACTTCTTTAATTTTCATTCAAAATCCACAAAAGTGAAAATAATCAAATAGGTTTGCAAAGACACTGGGGATAGAATCTTCCTTGTGCTTAGAGGAAAGGGAGGACCACACAGTAATCCGTACTTATATGTGTATCACAACTTAACTTTTTCTCCAGCCTCAAGCTCAAGTCTGAATTTCTGATGCATAGAGCCAACAGCTTCATCAATATCTTATAAGTATTTGAAAATTACCATATCTAAGACAGAGTGCCCAATTTGTCTCACCACAATTCTTTCTCTTCAATAATAAATGATACCCCAGTTAAGGACATCTATGTATCTTTCAATACTCTTTAGCCATTCGATGTTGGTCATCCTCAACTCATCACGTTTTTCTGGAATAGGAACACTCTGTTAGTAAAGTCTGTTGGTTATTGCTACATAGAATATTCTGAATCTAACCATTTTCACTCACTCTCTACTCATATCATTTAAAATGACCATTTATCTCTTGTCTAGATTATTGTCAAAACTCACCCTGCTCTAACATGATCACATCCATGTGTTATTGAGACATAAGAGCTCATGGAATATTAAATACCTGTGGGTCTATAGGTTTATCCCTCAACAGATAAATGGATAAAAAAATGTGGTATAGATACACTGTGTAATTTTACTCATCTATCAGAAAAATGATATAACATTTGTAAAGAAATGGAAAATTATGTTAAATAAAGTCAGGTTCGGAGATCCATTTTTCCTGTATAGGGGGAAGCTAAATTTAGCTTATAAAATCATAAGTAATGATATTGGATGATACGCAAGTGTACACAAATGAATTAACTAAAACACAGTATACTCATGGTAGACCTCACATAAATTATGTAATTCCTTAGACAGCCAAAATCAATTTTCTGCAAAACAAAATACCAAGAAATGGGTTCTTGAACATGCTGGATAGAGTGAAGGGAAACAGGATGCACAATGAAGAGAAACTGATGAAATGCAGACAAGAATCCAATAAACAGTCTACACGAGTGAGTGAGGAAAGGAATGAGTAGAGGAGATATGGACAAGAATGCTGAAAGGGTTGACATTGATCAAGATATATTGTATTCATAAACTAGTTTAGGTAGTTTGTACAACTACCTAAAAATAGTGAGAAAAAAGAAAAGAATTCACTATTCATACTGTAAAATTAAGAAAAGTAAGGGGAGGTGTGGATCAGAGTTTGGGTAAGAATGTTGAAAGTGGTCAACCTGATCAAGATGCCTTGTATTCATAAACGACTTTGTTAAGTGCAGAGAACAAAAGATGAAAACAAGGGGGAAAAACACAAGAAAAACTTTGCTGAGAAACCTATGCTTTTCTTCCCACTTTTCTCAAGAGAAAGAGACAAACTACTGTAATATCTGTAAGGTGCTCTGGTACCTGTTAACCTGGTACCTGTTAACCCCTGACACTATTTCCTATAAATCTCCCACACTCCTGCTATTTAATCTGGTTCTTTCCTCCTTGGTAAGAATGTTAGTTGCATACCACCTTAGAGTATTGGAATATACCGCTTTGTCTGTAAAAATACAGTTTTCAAAGATCTTCCTGTGATTCCCTTTCACGATTTTTTTCATGGTTCTATGGGAAGCATTCTCTGATTATCTTATTTAAAATTTGAATCTTACCAAACATTTAATGCATTCCAATGAATATTCTTATAGCATTTACAGTTTAATATATGTATGCGTATATGTATATACGCATACATATATTACATATATTATTCTTCTGTAGTGAGTTTTTTTCTTCTTTTTCTTTCTTTTTTTTTTATCAGTTGTAGGACTTGGACTCTGGCTTGGGTACTGTCCATGAACTCTTCAGCTCAAAGCTACCACCGCCCTACCCCTTGAGTCTCAGTGCCATGTCTGGTTCTCTAGTGGTTAATTGGAGGTAAGAATCTCACAGACCTTAGTGACTGGGCTGACTTGAACCACGATCTTCAGATCTCAGCACCTGAGTAGCTAGGATTACAGGCGTGAGCCACCCGGCTGTAGTGAGTTTGGTATGTAATATACACTCATTAAAATGACAAAAGAATATTGACTGCATTTTATTTAATGCTACACAGCAATTGTTAAGAATTTGTTCATTAAGTTAATTTTAACAAAATAAACAATCAAGAAAGATGAGGGAAATGAAAGGTAATAATGGTTTCAGTGTATATGGATTATAAAGGCAGGAAAATGAGAATTACAGAAAAAGATCACTAAATGATCTGGATTCTATTTTTAAGACTAAAGAATTATTATCTCACTAGTGCATAAAGGAAATCTGTTATCACTAAGGAAAGGGGTAATATTTTTATTTCCCTCCATGCCAGTTGTATTCTTTGTTTGTAAGGAAATCATAAATAATGATTTCCTGCTTATAAAGGGAAGAACTTGAGAGATGACAAACACCTAATAGCCTGAAGTACAACAGCTGCTTTAAGTCATTCTCAGAGCTAGAGCCAACCAGAAAAAGGGACTGGAAGACAAATCCCACTCGCTGGTTGACTTGGGAGGTAAATTGAGCTCAGATTCAGGTATATGTACACATTCCCATGTAGAGCAAAACTTGTAAATGGATTGAAACACACTTTCATCTCAAGTGAAAGCAAATAATTACTTGATATATGATCAGTTCATCCATTAAACAGAGCCTTCCTGCTTTAGCGCAGTTCTTATACTCTATTATTCTGTACTTCAGTGTTCATTCCACAAATCAGTTCCTCAGCTTTCCCTTTGTCATAGGACTTTTTGGCATCTCATGAGGTAAACAGCCTGACTCATGCTCTCTTTTATCTCTACCATTATGAAAATCATTTGGGAGAACTAAATTAACACAAGTTGTTACTGGGAAAAATATTTGACTTCCTCTTAAAATCTGTAAAGAGTTGCCAACCATCAATCTGCTGTGCTTTTCTCATTTAATTATCATGCTAATCAGCTAACTACGTTATTTAGAAATGGTGCTGGCATTTATTAGTTATGTGGTATGCTTTGACTTCCTTCTTCACCAACCTTGGCAATCACCTTTTCCTCCTGCACAAATTCTGCTAAGAAACTTTAAATCTTGGCTAAGAACTGACTTTGAGCAAATATGAGCAGGTGAGGAATAAAGGAAATTAGAAAGAAGAATGATGTACGGTCCTAGAATCAATGAGACTGTGTTGAACTTAGGTGTTTTTGTGAACACTCAACAAGCCAAAAGTAGCAATAAAGTCATATAAAAGCAAAGTTCCTAGAATATTTAGAGTAGGAATTGTCACAAATCTTATTAAATTTCAGTAACAAAGATGAATGCAGAAGGGATGGAGAAGCATAAAAACAATCCAGTAATACCTGAGTGAGTTACAAAGCCTCCTGAAATTTTCCATTTAATTAATTTTTTATGCATAACTGTTTTCTCTGAAACATAGACACCTTGTAAGCCCAGAGACACAATAATAAAGTTTATGTACTATTAGGCATTCAAATAAAAATTATGTATTTTTCTTGTTTCTCCTCTAAGCTAAAATTTATGTATTTTCTCACTTATATTCATGTCCACAAAGGAATAGATGAAGAACTAAAACAGAGAACAGTTAAAGAAAGCCTTTAATCTAAGAGAACCTGCTTCCTTTTTCTCTTTTCACTTTGACTACATAGATAGATATACAGCTGCTCCTCAATATGAAATTGAATACTCACAGTTATTCTTTCATCCTTATCATCAAGAGGAGAACCATCCTTCTTCCATGAGATGGTGGGCTCAGGATGGCCACGTGGAGGTTGGCATTCCATCACTGCAGGCTCTCCTACTGCCACCATGACATCGGAAGGGTTTTGTCGGAAGTCATCCCGTAGTACTGAAGGAAGAAGATTAAATTGGTCTGTTCAATAGTGACACATACCATTCTTAATCATGAACTTCAGCCAAAGAGACATTATAAACTACTACTAGATGGCGTAACGTAACTTCAAAGATAAATTTTCACTAATGGATATCAGTGATTTAAACAGGATATTTAGTGCTCAGTACACAGAAGAGGAATAATTTGATATTCCTCTTAGGCCAGCAGGTAAGCACAGTGTGCTACAGAGAACCACCGAGGCTTCATCATATCTTCAATTTCTCTTCAGCCTATGTTTTCCTCACATGTATACTAATGAACACAAGTGAATACACCTTTGACTATCATGGAACATCATGATGATATTTTCAATAACAAAGTAAGTTATATCCATATATAGAAACACCAAAACAAAAATTATATTTTTTTTGCCAGGCCTGGTCTTGAGCTATGGGCCTGAGCACTGTCCTTGGACTTTTCTCAATGTTATAGCAATACAACTTGAGCCTCAGCACAACTTCCAGCTTTTATTTTTCTATATAAGTGGTAGCAAGGAATCATATCTGGGTCTTTGTGCATGCTAGGCAAGCACTCTACTACTAAGCCAAACTCCTGCCCCCAAACTGTACTTTTAAGAAAACATTTAATTGAAAGAAATGTTTCAGGTATTAAAATATACTGATTAACATAATAATATGCCTTACTCCATACAATGCCAGTGAAATGTTTTCATATTGTTATTATAATTTTAGTTGGGTGCTCATAAAATTTTATACATATTTCCAAGGTAACCACATTAAAATTTTCATTATGACTAAGTGATAGTTAGAAAATATCAATATCTAAAAATAGCATCAGATTTATGTTCTAAGTTGTTTGAGTACTTTTGTTATATATATGATCTCATTTAACCCAATGCAAAGAGTCAGATATTAATAAATTCATTTTTATTATAGAGGAGTAAATGTTTCCTCATGATAGACTCAAATGCATGGTACTATGCAGAAACTATAGAAATAAAATATACAACATTATGCACAAACTTTAGAAATAGACTGATTACTTGGATCAAAATGTAAGATGCATCTTTCAGCTGCCCACAAAAACAAACATATAGTGATAGTGAAAAACTGGAATGAAATCCATCAAGCAAACAGCACCTATCCACAGGCTGGAGTTGCAATACTATTATCAGATAAAGTTGGTGAGAAGAGACAAAGAAGGACATTAAATAGTAACAAAGGGAGGATGTAACTATCCTAAATATTTCTATGCCAAATACTGGAGCACCCAACTTCATCAAAGAAACACGACTTACACTAAAACACACATAGATCCAAGCATATTGATCGTTGTTGACTTTAACAAACCATTGTCTCTGCTGGGTAGATCGACACAGCAAAAAGGCAACAGAGAAATCTCAAAACTAAACAACTGCATAGACCAAGTAAACTTAACAGTTCTTTTACAAAATAGTCTCTCCAGCAACACAAGAATATACATTTTCATCAGCAGCACATGGATCAGCAGCACAAAGTCAATCAGTGCAAATTCAGAAATATTGAAATTATTCCCTGCATATTCTCTCTCCTCTCTCTTTCTCTCTGCATATATATAAATATATATGTATATGTGTATATAAATATATATTAATCTATACATATATATATATATGAGTAAACCAAAACACCTACTGAAAAGTCTTGTTTATCAACATATTGTGAGAACTTGGGCACAATATGACTTTGTTAACATGGATAATTACGTGGCTCCAAGAGGAATACTGCTTCAGTACCTTTAGAAAGAATAGTAAAAGGAAATATAATACCAATAGTTGTAATTCTAACTTCAGTTACAGTATGCTTCTAGTGAAATATGCAGACACAAGGGTGAACTTTGTGAACTGAGAGCTTTGGCTACTGTTGCCACCTAATAAAAGAACAGAGCATGAAGACTTTCTCTGTTCATAAGCCCATATTATTATAAGGTGCTAAGAATGTACTGCAAACAAGATGTATGGTTTATAGAAAAAGCAAACAAATTGATCTTAACAAGCAGCATGAGCCTATGCTGAATTGGTAGTATTAATCTATCATAACACCTCTGAAAAGTTGTAACAATCTTACGACACCCAAGTAAAACATTTTTAAAATAAAGGTAAATAAGTTATACAAATTTTCTATGTGGTAGGCTTAAAACTAATTTGGTAATACTATACTTTATTTACAAATGAAGATTGCACCTCAAATAAATTAATGAATAATATAAACATCTTACAAAAATATCAAGGTCTAGGTAAGATAAATCAATCAATTTTTCCATTTATTATGGGATTTGGGCTTTACTTTGTATAATGCAAAGCTAACAAAATGTAATCTATTAAAGACTGTTGCTTAGATAATGCTCATGTAATTATTTTTGCAGCTGTAAAGCATAAAATTCGAGTACCAATCATGGCTACAGGCAATCCTGCATGTCTATGAATTTAAGATATTTTTCTTACATCTATAAACTGAGTACCTCTTCTTTATACTTATTCTGAACACTTCGTATTGAAGAGAATGCCATGTTTCACATTATAAAATTATATGAACTATTTGTCACATTTTAATTTATGTATGCATTTGAGTCATTAAACATCAAATTCATACATCCTACAAGTTGGAGAAAAATACTTAACACTCAAAGGTATTCAAAAAATATAAAACTTAGAAAACTTCTTTTTCCCTTTACTGTATCTCTTCATCAAATTATATAGTTTCCAAGGTTTCTTAATTTGAATTTGGAAAGTATATTTTCCAGAAGAGAATTGAAATACTAGTTTTAAAAAAGTCAAATAATATTTATGGTGTATTAAGGTAGAAATCACTTAAAATATATTGAACAAGATGCTCTACTATAACAACTATAAAATATTTCTTCCATGTATATGTTATTTCATCTTAAGGGGAAAAATAGGTACATATAATTTGGACTGAAGTTTTGGTGTTTTTTCATGTATTTTTATTGTAATTAATAGAAGGGGGTTACATTATATTCGCCAGATAGAAGGTGCATTAATTCACATACATTGATAGCCTTTCTCATGTCTTGGTCCCCATTTCTTCCCCACCACGCCCACCCCTCATCTTGTTTTCCCTCCTTTCCTATCCAATTTCAAATAACCAAATACAAATATATCCAATATAGCAGATAAAGTGAAATACTGTAACAATATGAGATAACCAAGGGACAGCAAAAGAGATGAGAGATAACATAGTACATTAAGGACAACAATCACTCATTATATGGCTTTTGCTTCTATATCCTAGAAGTCCTTTCATTTAGTGTCATACTGTACAGCCTTATGTATCTAGGTTTTTCTCTATTGCAAATCTCTGCTAGTAGAACCCAAGGTTTGTACTGATTATGACAAATGAGGGAAACCATTGAGCCTATGTTCCTTTGAGTCTGGCTTACTTCACTTAATATGATTTTATCTAAGTCTTTCCATTTTCTAACAAGTGGAGCAATGTCATTCTTTCTCACAGCAGCATAGAATTCCATTGTGTACAAATACCACATCTTGTTGATCCACTCATCAGCTAAGGAACATCTGGGTTGGTTCCATGTTTTTGCTATGGTAAATAGTGCTGCAATGAACATCATTGTGCTAGTGGATTTAGTATGTCCTTGTTTCTGGAAAATTGGGTAAATGCCAAGTAGTGGAATTGCTGGGTCCTAGGGGAGCTCTATGTTTAGTCTTTTGAGGCACTGCCACACTGCTTTCCATAGTGGTTGAACGAGTTTGCACTCCCACCAACAGTGTAGTAGTGATCCCTCCTGGCCACATCCCCTCCAGCATCTGTTGTTATTAGATCTCTTGATCCTGGCCATTCTAACTGGAGTGAAGTGGAATCTTAGAGTTGTTTTGATTTGCATTTCTTTTTATGACCAGAGATGTTGAGCATTTCTTCATGTGTCTATAGGCCATTTTTATTTCTTCTTCAGAGAAGCCTCTCTTTAAGTCTTTGGCCCAACTTTTAAGGGGATGGTTGTTTCTTTGGAGATTAGTTTGGAGTGATTCAATTTTTTGACCCGTTGATATATTTTAGATATGAGGCCTTTGTCCATTGTATGGTTGGTGAAGATCTTCTCCCATTCTGTAGGCTTCCTAATTAATTTACTAGGTATGTCCTTTGCCATACAAAAGCTCTGCAGTTAATGCAGTCCCTTATCCAGCCTTTCTCTGATTTGATAAGACAGAAAGAAAGGAGAAGTGATAACAAAACAAAAAGAAAAAAGTACACAGGAAAAAAAAAGCAAAAAATAAACTGTACCAGGGACAATGAAGAGTTTGATGTGTATAAGCATATTGTTAAGGTCACTTTAAAACCATTTTAAAGCTAAAGAAAACTTATATCTCTTTCAAGCAGTCAGGAGTCTTCGATAGTACCTGTTCCCTCCCATGGTTAGAGGTAATAGTACCCGAAGACTTGTCTCTAGTCTGTCTTATATTTCTGAGAGAAGACTAGAAGAAAACAGAGGTCTACTAATTTCAAGAAATGACCTGTCTTTTTAATCATTTCATTACTGCCTTCTAAGTGCATTAGATTCCAAAAGTTTACACCAGTGGTGAAGAAGGAGCGACTTTAGTTCATTGCGTAAGAACCCATAGTGTGCTATGAAGGTTTAAGAGCTTCCTAGATAAATCCTCGACTCTACTTGAGTGAAGGATACTACAAGATCAAGTGCTACAATGAATCCCATGATCTCACTGCAATTAGAAGCCTAGAGGACATGGTACAAAGTTTATGTTTTATGATTTAATAAATTAAAACTCTTCAGGGAAAGAAGGACATGTAAAAAAACAATATTTGAATTTCCTTTCTGGCCAGACATTAAAAAGCATGTGTTCATGTATATATTGACCATTTTACTTCTTCAGGGAAGTTTCTCCTTGAGTCACTAGCCCATTCATTAGTTGGATTGTTTAATTTCTGAGTATGTTTTGAGTTCTAAATATAATATGCTCTTTTAAATGTCATGCCCTTGTCTGTTGGATAGCTAACAAAAATCTTCTCCCATTCTGTGGGCTTTTAATTTAGCTTGTTTTTATCTACGTTCTTTGCCATGCAGAGATTTTTATGTTTGAATTTTTCAGAAATTTCTAAGGTTCTGAATTTTTATTTAGTAAGTTTTGACCTGGGCTTAGGAATTCTAGTGTTTCCCATACATCTTCGTGTAAGAGTTTCATGGTTTCCAAAACAAAACTCTTAATACATTGTCAGAATGTAAGCTCTGAAAAGCAGTATGGAGGATCCATAAGAAACTAAACAAAGAATTTTCCTATAACTCAACAATCCCACTCCTGGAGATCTATCCAACAGAACACAAATGAGGTAGAGTAAAGTCACCAGCACAATCATGTTCATTCAACACTAAGCACCATAGCCAATATGTGGAATTAAACCAGATGCCCCTTAATGAACGAATGAAATAAGAAAATGTGGTATATAACACAATCAAATTTGACTCATGAATTAGAAAGAATGGTCCTGTACCCATACCATTCATTAACAATGGAAAGAAAGTATATATATAATATATATATATCTTAATATAGATATTGAGAGAAGTAAGACAGACCCAAAAAAAGAAAGGCTACATGGTTTTTTTCATGTGGCAAAAAGTGCCTATAAATGTAAAAGAAATCAATTTGGATGGTAAGCAAGGGTTACAAATCAGTTAACTGAAGTATAATAGATGCTGTGGAGATATCAAATAGCATACTTGTTTAGAAAGATTAAGTCAAAGTCCAATGAAATAAGCACCAGCAAATAGGTACATTCAAAAGCAGGGTTGGGCCAAGGGGAGGGGGGAAAAATGAAGAGGAGAAAAGGGGAGAAGACAGTCGAGGATTGATTTTATGTAACATAAAATTAAGAAAAGCAAGTGAAGGAATGGTCAAAGAGGGGGAGGCATGACCATGTGGATGACAGTGTTTAAGGGACATTGTGTTCATAAATTGATTTGTTAAGTGGCATCTCCTTTGTATAAACCCTTAAACATAACTGAAAAAATTAAAAATGGTAAATAATAAACAATAAGAATAAACAGGAATATAATATTAATATTAAGATGACATATTCCTAATGAATGTTCATTTTCTGAGAAATTATACTTCATACCAGGACACTTAATCCTCCCTAAGAAGCTTATGGCATATTGAAAGTATTAGTTTCACTACACAAATGAGGAAGTTCTACTAGACTCAGTGCTTAACCTAGGAATGCAAATCTCTAGCTATTAAAAGCCTGCCTTTAAGAAAATAATTGCTCATGAATCTGCTCATAACAGTGCTCCCAATTCTAAATACATAAAATGTTTTGAGTAATATTTCAACTTTCTTCAAATGGAACGAACGCTACCTGAGAAATCACTTTCACGATAGTCACACTGTTAACTTCTAGTATACTATGCACTCTTCATTTTCTCAGAGGGTTGTATGTTTGGAAGATAGTATTTCTCACTTTCATCAGTTATTTGAGACTATTCAGAATGTTCTTCAGAATAAATATGAAGTATCAGTACTAGTTCCTTTATTTCAGCCACAAAATATGTTGTATAATAAGAAGGATTTTAATAAGATATGAGCATTTTAATTAGAAGGAGATATCATGGGAAAGATTATGCAGTCCTGGGATCAATGTTTCTCTACTTAAAAGACCATTTCATCAATAAAATGTACCATAGTGAATATTTTAAATCCACGAAACCTTTCAAACATAGCGTAGTAAAGAAAAGAAATGATGTTCCAGAAGATAATTACTTTATGGGTGCAACTCAATTCATACCTCAATTACAAGTATCACTTCAGTTCTTTAGAAAATTATCACTTAGCTAGCCTGACTCAAGAGCTCTGACCACTTACATGTTGACATTAAAAAAATCTCACTTCAAAATAACAGTAATTCTTTTATTTGATACATCAATTTTATGCCTAGTATCTGTGCCATAACTTTTCTATCTTTCTGGAGGTGTAGTATATGTAAAAATGCTGATGTACATCATAAGGAATCTCTTCTCTCCTTACTCCTTCTCCCTTTCTCCCTCCTTGTTCCCTGCCCTCCCTCTCTCTATCTTTCTCCTCCTTCCTTCCTCCTCCCCCTCTCTCTCCAGACCTTCTCTCTCTGTCTGTCTCTCTGTCTCTGTCTCTGTCTGTCTGTCTCTCTTTCTCTCTCTCTGTCTCTCTGTCTCTCTCTCTCTCTGTCTCTCTCTCTGTCTGTCTCTGTCTCTCTCTCTCTCTCTGTCTCTCTCTCTCTCTCTGTCTCTCTCTCTCTCTGTCTCTCTCTCTCTCTCTCTCTCTCTCTCTCTCTCTCTCTCTCTCTCTCTCTCTCTCTCTCTCTCTCTCTCTCTCTCTCTCTCTCTCTCTCTCTCTCTCTCTCTCTCCCCCCTGTAGTTATTGTCCAAATCTCAGCCTCCTAAGTACCTAGGATTACAGACATAAGCCACTCACACTTTTCTCAGAAAAATCTTAATATCCAACTAAACAACTAAAGATAATGGCATTGTACTTTCCTATATGTAATATTGTTTTAAAAACATGCTTGAGAAGCACAGCAGAATATTTAGATTTTTTAACTATTTGCATTACTGCTTTTTAGCTCATGTGGTTAACCTGAAAAGAAAAGGTTGTTTTTTTTTTTTTAGGTTAAAAGTGATAAAAAAATAATGCCTTAGTTTTATTTATTTATTTATTTATTTATTTTTGCCAGTCCTGGGCTTGAGCTCAGGGCCTGAGTACTGTCCTTGGACTTTCTCAAGGCTAGAGTTCTACCACTTGAGCCTCAGCACCACTTCTGGCTTTTCTTTTTTTTCTATGTATGTGGTACCGAGAAATTGAACCCGGGTCTTCGTGCATGCTAGGCAAGCACTCAACCACTAGGCCAAACTCCTGGCCCCTAATGCCTTAGTTTTAATTAATAATATCCAACTAACTAAAAATTTTCCAACAAGAGGATATAAGTAAATAAATACAACCCAGTAGAAGTGAAAACTGGAATGGGCACCTGGAAAGCATTTCATCAAATACTATCTTAAACCCCCATCCATCAATGCTAATGAATCTGGCTATTTTAAATTGATGCCTATACACATCAGTTCTATGTAAAATTGTGATTTAATAATGAATGTTTCCTACAGAATATATATATACTGTCTTTTTAGAATTGGCCCTGAATATATCTATGCATATTCTCCAATACTTATGTCATCTTCTACAAATGTTTTTAATAGCATGCCATTTTATTTTTAAACCTTAAATTATGCTTTGGTTAAAACCCTGGAAGAAAATATGCTAGGAGAAGCACTTATTTTCTTAACTGGTAGAGCTTGAGAAGATTTTGCCAGCATCTTATGTTTTACCCTAGGAAAGCAGTATATATTTTTAATTAAAAAAATATATATTCTGAAAGTCATACTGTGCTGATAGATGTGGAACACCAGTTACCTTAGGAAACAAAGAATGTGCACTGTTACAAATAGAAAGAGATGCTATTACCAGAACGAAAGTAGTTAGTAGCGATTTGTTCATTTCTTTTCATAAGGACATAAGAAAGGAACAAGATAACCATCTACTCCTGTATTTTGCTAGATGTCAGAGGGGGGCAGGTGATGTACTCTTTTTATTTCTTTCTTTTTTCTCTTGTTCTGAAGATCAAATCCAAGCCTTGTACATGGTAGGTAAATTATCTATATTGAGAGTATACTTCCAGCTCTAAACTATTGAACACCAAAACTGGCACCTCCTGCTATTTTGCTTTCTTTTCTTTTTTCTTTTCTTTTCTTTTCTTTTCCTTTCCTCTTTCTTTCTTTCTTTCTTTCTTTCTTTCTTTCTTTCTTTCCTTCCTTCCTTCTTTCTTTCTTTCTTTCTTTCTTTCTTTCTTTCTTTCTTTCTTTCTTTCTTTCTATTCAAGACTAGTGCTCTAGCCTTGAGCCACAGTGTCACTTCTGGTTTTCTGGTGGTTAACTGGAGATAAGTGTCTCATGGACTTCAGTGCCTAGGCTGGCTTTGAATCACAATCCTCAGATCTCAGCCTCCTGAGTATCTAGGATTACAGGAATGTTTCCTGCTATTTTGTACAGGATTGTCCCTGGTGTTTATTATACTGCCACTAAGTCACCAGGCAAAGCCACGGGAAGCTTGTGATGCTAGATCCACGTTTAAATTCTGTAAGGTATTCCAGACAAATGTACACATATTATTGTTAAAGGCATACCTAGACATGTTAATAAGGATCCACACCTAAACAGATAAGGTTCAGCAGACTTGAAATTCTGAGGAATCATAAAAAAAAAAAAAAACATGCCCTCAAACTAAGTCAAAGCTCTACTCTTGTATGTTCTACCACAAAAATGTTAGTAACCTAGTAGATATCTGTACCCTTACTACTTTAAATTTTGCAAAACAGATTTGCCAATGGAAAAATGCAGATTTTATAGAGTACATCATTCATACTTATATTATGTGTAGATACATGTGAGTTAGTAAGCAGAAGCAATTTTGGAATCAGGACACATCCTGTTCCCTGATTCTGATAAGTATAATCCATGGTAACTTAGTTATTTCTATGCAAAACAGAGAGTTTTAAACTCTATCCTGATAGCATTATTATGAAAGCTAATTATTTAATGTTTATACAAGACTTGCCATTTTTATGGTGCATTACATCTGCAAAGAAGTATTGGTATTAGTCACTGTGTAAGGAATTGCCAAACTTCTCAGCTGCCCATTTAAATGGAAGGAAGACAAAGAATGCCATTGATGAGGGTTTTCTAAGTGCCAGAGCACAAGTCACACTGAGGAGTAGGCTGGCAGGGTTAAAAAAACACAGACAAAATGAGTACATGTGAGCTTGTGGGACCCTGATTACAGGAGGAGAGGCATGCATTCTTCCTACTGTAAATCAACTTCATGTTAGAGGCTTGTACTCAGAAAGTTCTCAAGTAAGGAATTATACTTCTGTATTTCATTCCAGGTTCTCTGTATCTGAAGATCACTAATATAAAAATAAGGAATTAATTATTACCACTGTATATACACTGCTCAGAATATGGTATGAAACACAGCACCCGTTCATTGAATACTCACATTACACTTTCTATGTGTTCACTATTGGATATTGAATAGTGATTTAAATTCTTGAGTTTTATGCTTGTGGCACTGTAAGTAAAAGGCAGAAGACTGGCAGTATTCAAAAATACAAATTCATAATGAATTATAAGTGCGATACATGCCATAAAAGGGTAGGATGCCATGAGGGAGAGTCATAAGAAACAAAATCTGGGTTAGAGGAAGTAAGAATTGAGCTGAAGTCTGAAAAAGTAAGTAAAATGTATCCAGAGGAAATACTCTGTAGGAAGAGGAAATAATTGAATTTGTGTGGAAAATGAGGCTTACATCCTACACTGTGGGTCCTACAGTGTGACCTGAGTTTGACAGGGATGTCAGAAGCCCAAATTGCTGTGCACTATCATTCCGACAGAGTCAGCTTTTATCTTAAGTCCATGGGAAGTCACAGAAGTGGTAAAGAAAATACCTTAGTGTTGTAATTATATTTATATGTTTCTTCCAGTTACACTGAATAAAATACAGAGGGAGGTGAGACTGGAAGTAGAAAGACAACAAAAACACTGCTACATTAGTCACAGAAAAATGAGAGGATTTTTAAACTATTAAAAGGGCTGTCTGGTACAGTGAAGTCAGATTAGAGTGAAAATGAAATTAATGTTTGAGTGGCTGGATTTGACAGAAAAGGATACAAAATAAATCTGACACCCAGATTTCTGAGTGATCAAACATGTAATTTGTAAAGTACAGACAATATATAGACCCTACATAAGTAGATCTTCCATAAGGAACAATTGGAAGACAGAAATTCTACATTTTAAAGAAAGACAAAATTTGAGTCCAGGAAGATAAGAGAAACTATTTCATTGATTAAAACTATGATCTGAGCTGGGCACAGTGGCTCAGACCTATAATCCTAGATATTCAGGAGGCTGAGATCTGATGATTGTGGATCAAAGCCAGCCCAAGTACTAAAGTCCTTGAGATCTTACCTGCAATTAACTATCAGAAAACCAGAAGTGGCACTGTGGCTCAAGGAGTAGGATGGTAGCCTTGAGCTGAAGAGCTCAGGGGCAATGCCTAGTCCCAGAGTTCAAGTCCCACAGCCGACAAAAATAAAATAAAATAAAACTATTATCTTAGTATTTCACAGAATTAATTTTGACTTATTTAGATTTTTATATGACAATTATCTACCAAATCTCAGTTGCTATTGTATCTCTGTAGATCAATTAATATAAATTTTAGGGTGATGATCTTAATTGATTTTGATATACACATCATCTATTTGGGGCTAACAAGAATTCAAAACTGATTTCTCATTTTATATATGTTTGTATATATGATTAGACATGTGCACATAGGAATGATTCTCCACAAATGTGTTATATGCAACAACTCATTATTTCTAAATTGGAATGCCATCCACAATGGGAAGCAGATATAGTAAACAATCATTTTGCTTGGAGAAAAAAAAGAAATACAAAACAATATGGGGCATTTCCTATGACTGTTGTAAATTTAACATGAAGCAAAGAATCAATAATATGTATATGTGAGATAGAAGAATCAGTAGCATATTGTATAAATTATGTAATATAATTAGGATAATCACAAAGTTGATTTGCATCAGAAGTTTACAAATTCTCTAAAACATATATCACAAAATCATTTGGGATTATTCTGAATCTTCAAGGATTTTATGAAACATTTATTCATTAATACATTCAATCATCATTTAGTGAAGCTATGGGGAATTACATTTTTGAGACAATGAAAAAGAAGATATGATTTCTTCTTTCTGGGCACATATTTTATGTGTGCTGTGGAGGAGGGGAAAAGGACAAAAGAGAAAATACTTGGTTCAATTGAAAGTACAGTAAAAATAAAAATCTAAGATTTCTTTCAAAGTAGGTTAAAGGAATATTGTGATGGGGCCTATATGCAAAATAACTCAGGTCCAGTGATCACTGAGGAAAAGACTGGAACGACACTGGTAAGAAACAATTACAACATACCATGAACATACATGAGTGCACACATACAGCACTCAGAACCTGTATCCACCCCCATTCTAAGGGCTTTAATGGTGCTAACACATTTAGAGGTCACAGTAAACTTAAGGGTGGAACTGTCAGCTTCATTTTACAGGTAGGCAATGGGACCTGAAAGGTCAAATATTTTACTCTATATCTTAAACATAGAGGAAGTCTGCAACAAGTGAGTGAGTAATTTTGTCATGAATTGCATTAAGTACCATAGTTGAATTTTAGAACTAAATTCTACAGAAGTTGAAGTTTTTTGTTTTCAAAGTTGATAAGAAATCTGCCTGGCTATATATTGCTAAACATGTCAGCTGAAATGCAGTGTCATTCATAGCATGGCCTACACTCCTGTTGCTTGTAAAATCATAAATCTATGCAATCAAAGTATTAAATATTACCTCCGTCACTTCTATGCCCACATCCAATTGTCAATGACATAATATGTCAAGGACATAAAGTCAGGTGGTAAGAAGAATTAATGTTGTACTAGGAGAAACTGGATACACACAAAATTAGAACCCACTACCAAATATTTTTGCACATTACTTTTCTGAGGATTACTTACATAAACAGTAACATGTCTTCTAATTAAAATATCTGTTGGAAAACCACATAATCTACCAAAATAGAAACAAAAACCATCAACAAAGAGAAATAGAGAAAATAGCACCAGACACATTTGTGTTTTTTGTTTTGTTTTGTTTTTCCCCTTTGGAGCCTAAAAGAAGCTATAAGGAGTTTTTGAATTTTATTAGGGGCAGGCTGGGGAAGGTTTAATGGTAACAGTCTCAAGGGAGAAAAATCCTCACAGTTTAAAATGATCTCATTAAAATCTCCCTAGCAATTGTAAAGAACCAGAGAATGCAGCTACTGGATTTGAAAAAGAAAAAAAGAAAGAAAAGAAAAGTGTGATTCCCACCAATATATCTTTGTGCAGCAAAACTAGTATTGCCAATTACAACACCCCCCGCAAAAAAAACCCAAAGGAATATTTCAGTGATAGGAAAAATCCAAGTCTAAATAACACACAAATCTAAACAAAGACATCTGTAATTGGTGACCATCTTCCCTAAATCACTGTGACTACTTTGAAACGTAATAACTTTCAGATCTGTCCATTCTTGTACCTTCCCCTATCACAGGCTGTCTTCAGAATAAATAATGCCAAGTACCTAACAGGCCTTTCAATCTTCAAGGAACATAACAAACATGCAATTGTATAGCTGTGTGTGCAGCCTTTCCCTAACTAACAGCAGAATGTTTGGGAGTCCACTGAGCCTTGAACTCCTTAGCAAAGATCACTTTTTCCTGAGAACTGGAAGCCTACTAACATGTCCTGACTAAAGTTACTAGAGATTACATTAGCGGAAAGGCCAACCATTTTGTAAATCTTATGGATGATGCTATCTTTACCAATCACTCTGTTATGGTAACCAGTGTTTTTCTCTGAAAGTGTAGTGAAAGACAAAATAAATACTGACTATGACAACTCAATTAATATATGTAGAGTTCTCCCAAAGTAAAAATCTTAAATTGGGAATTACTTTTAAGTAGAATTTGTGAATTGTATCTATTTGATGTCAGATGAGGGGCGGGTGGGAAATTCTGAGGGACAGAAATCGCAGAATGAAGGCCGTTTATGCCAGAGACCATCATCATTCACAGTGGTTTGGTATGTGAACTCCTGAAATTTACCAAGACCAAGGAAAGCACCAACACCCTTATTTCCTTGTTGCTTATATCCAAATTTCAAAGAACGTCTAGATGTACCACTAGGGCAGGGCTTTCTTTTTCAATAACAACTAAAACTAAATAAAGTAGGTGACAAGTAGTTATCAGAGGCTTAAATAGGACTCTGAAAAATAATCGATGTAGGAAAAACACTCCAAGGTAGACATTCTCCATTATCATAGTTGTGGAAGATTGCAAGACATATCAATTGGAATATTCTGAAGTAAAAAATGAACAAAAAGAAACTATGGTTTGTCCAAAGAAGGAGAACACAGAAATGGTGGGGGAAAATACAACATTGATACTCCCTAGACAATATATTGAAAACTTGGGTGGGGATGGGAAGGATAAACTGGGTGAAAGTGAGAGAAAGGATGACACTGTCCAAAAAGAAATGTTCTTTGTATCTGTATTTATGTAACTGTGATGTCTCTGAGTATCACCTTTATAATGAGATTTTTTTAAGTTACTTTGAAAAAATAAATATGAAGGAAAAAATATAGAAGAAAGGATACTTTTTTCCAAATTGTCCTCCACAAAGGATCGTGTTTATAAAACAAGTATTGAGTTAAAAAATAAAATTGGGCCGTGATGTTTTAAAATGCAGACCACTGTGGCTGCATGGTCACTGCCATCCGTTTAAGTATGTCTCACACCTTAAATTTCTCTAGTTTTTACATCCATAAACGCAGCCAACTGCAGAGTGAAAATAGTGAGGTGAAAAATGCACTTGTACAGGCTTATGTTTTCTTCTCATTACTCCCAAACAGCAGCGCATTAATACAATCTACATAACATTACAGAATAATTGGCATTATGAGTAATCTAGTGCTAGTTCAATATACACTGGAGACTGGTCTACAATATATGCAAATGTATTCCATTTCATAGAAATGAATTGAACAGCAGAGGATATTAGTACTTCTCTGGGTCCTGGAATCAATTCTGCGGACACTAAGAACTGTATGGATACGTTTTTCTCAAAAATTGTAAAAGATATCATGTTTATTTTCTCTCTGAACATTTACTCCAGTTTCAATTTTCCCTTGATTTTATCTTCATCCAGTATGTTTGTTTTTAGGTGTGAAGATTTGTGGCTGTTTATTGATCATCCTATCTTACTTAGGTCTCCAGGATATTCCAAAGATGTGAAAAGGTCTCTATGTTTGCTGCCTTTGAGGTTTTTACACCTCTGAAAGTTCACCACAGAAATAGTTGGTAGTATGAAGAACCTTTGTTTATAAAAAGAAAGCAGTAAAAAATATAAGTCACAATGGAAGATAGGAATTCCTCAAAAAAATGTTTCCAAACCCATGAGTTTTAAGAATTTTATTGAGGGGGTAGGAAAGCCTGGTGAATAGAAATTATTGTGCTGGTACACCTCTAAAACTTGCAAGATTATTCACCACTACATAAATGAGAACTCTGTTCATTCCTTAAGTCACTGCATTTCACACCAATACCCAGAGTATTTGAATAAGCCACAAAGAAAGCTCCAGCATGTGCAAGACTTCAAAACCGTTCATTTTTGAATGGTTGACTTCTTCCAGCAAAATAAAATGAATTACATTTGAATTTCATAACTTTGAACCAGTGTTTGGCAATTGGTATAAACACACACACACACACACACACACACACACACTAGTATGGTTTGATTTCAAGATATGGGCTTGCTAGATGAGCCATGCTCCAATCTCACGGCTAACAGTTTTCAGAAAGAGTATTGTACTTGGTCCTTGGATAGCAGTGATCTTCCTACCTCTGCCTCCTAAGTAGCTGGAAACAGAAATATCGATTACCAAAACCAACTTGGTTTGGGGCATGGTGTTTTATTCACTTTTTTTTCACTGGGAAGCCTCAAACTGGGATTCTCTAGTTAGGACTTTAGGCCTCACCATCATTTGCTACTATGTGATCTTTAAAAAAAAAAAAAATCTAGTTCTTTTATTATCTTTAAGTTGTTGTGGAAAGAGTTACAATTCAAAATGTCATTTCTTGAGTAGGAAGCATCTTGATCAATATTATCCTTTGCCATCTTCCAAATGCTACCCATCCCCTCAATTTTCCTAGTTTTACAAGCTATATATTGAATATTTGTGACTGCATTATTTCCCTTTTCCTCTCCTCATTTGTCCACCTAGTTCCACTTGACCAACACAGCATCTATAGTACCAGTTTCCTGGTATTTGTTGTTTCAAAGATAAATTTCTCAAAGAACTCACGACATTAATCTCCCCTGAATATACTATACTTCAATCAATATGCTTATATGGTTGCACTTATGTGTGTTACAGTCTTTATCACACTTTTTAAAGAAAGGTAATCCAAGCCAAAAAATCATGATTATCTTCCTGGACTTGATAAATTATCCAAGACCCATAAATCAAAATATTCTCATGTTCAATATACAGTCAAACTGGGAGTATGACAAATAAGTACTTAGTCCTGTGGATGACAGCACACTTTATTTTGAGGGTTTAAAAACCTCTGCTTATAATGAGGAACAAATGGTTGTTAAGACTGGATTTTTGAAATTATCCTATAAGCAATTTAAAACTATAAAACTATTAGCAACTTCAGGGCAAGGAAAAAAATACAAAGAAGTCTCTGAGTTCTCTGCAATTCTAGCAAACTCTGGATTAGTTTTCTTGTTTAACAGATCCCAATTGGAATCGCACTATTTCTTGTAAGTTAAAAAAAAAATATACGATGTTTTGTTTTTTCTCAAGTAGCAGCTATAACTTCTTTCTTGGCTATATTTTGACTTTTTTTAAATTTCTGACTATGAAAGTCATTTCTATTTCTACTGAACCATGCAGTTTAAAACTAGTCAATAAATAGCTGGATATCATAAAGTTTGTGTGTATTTCAAATACATTGATCAAACTTGCTTTAATTATTTTTACATAGGCTCTTCTGGCATGCATGTACTATAAATTCTTTCTTTATATCAGAAACTTTACAATTAATATGAAATAAAATCTAATAATATTAGAAATCTGTGTTTGATCATAAATCCTTTATGAACTATTAAAATACTATTTACTATAATGTATATCTAACTATCTATCTGCGATTAAGATTTTTTAAACAAAAAAACCAACATGGTGAAATTTCAAGGTTCATTGAAATATGATTTCTGAAATCAACATTATAAGTTCCTATAGATGAAATGTATTTTTTCTGTTATAAAACTGAATGCTTAAAGAATGTGGTAATTAATTTGATGCTTCTTTGCTACTGAATATTTGATTTTAACAAACAGAGTGTCATTATAAATTTACAACTGAAAGCAATAAGGTATTATTTAAATGAGATTTACTTTATTAGCAATAATACATTTTGTTGTTAAAGAAATTATAAGACATGTGAAAGGGTATCAATGTATGTGAATTAATGCACCTTCTATCTGGAAAATATCATGTAACCCTTCTATTATTTACAATAAAAAATATATAAAAAAAGAAATTATAAAACATTGTTTATAGCAAATCATTTCTCCTGGATGCTTACAACAGATATCTTAAGGAAAGTAAATAAAAACCCTACTTTAAATGCATGACTATTTTTAGTTGACAATGACCTATGATTATGAGTTGAGGTTCTAAATTACAGCATCAGGGAGCAATTCCATGGTTTTAATGAGCAAAAAGTTGAGTCATATGAAAAATTACTTATGAATTTTAAAAAAAGACTAGCATGGCAAAGCATAGAATGGCTTTTTGACCTAATTAACAAAAGCCAGGAAATGATAAAATCAAAAGCACATTGCTGCTCACATTTTCAACCAAACTTCTATCTATTTTTATCTGTGGATTAGTGTTAAAGTCATTGTGAGAAGAGGGCAAGGTATGTGGACATATTATGATCTGGAATGTATATCACTTAATTTCATGATGTCTCCAAATAAATGATGCAGCAGGAGTCCCTAATTACATTTTTAAATGATTTTTTCTTTGTGTTCTCAAGGTCAGAAGGAGAGAAACATATTTACTTGAGTCATGAATATTTGAGTCATCTAGTCCTTCTACACATGGAATAAATAAAAAGATAACCGACATTTCACTTAAGAAAAATTGCTGATAATTTAATTTTATGATTAAATAATGATGCCCTTTTAGTGATTAAAATGTATTATCTTATGAACCAAATTATTGGTGATGATTAATTGCTGAATAATGAAAATTATACCAATTCTCTTCATGAATGACAATAAAAGTAAAGCACTGCAAATGTGATTGCCAGTAAGAAATAAACCACAGCTAATAATACTTCAATGTTACCAAATTGAAGGGATCATAGATATATTGAAAGGAGTAATTAAATATGGAAGAACAAAATGAACTGAGCACCTATCACATGACAAATGAAACAAGAAATGTGCATCTAATTTACTCCCTAAAGGCTTTTAGTATCTTAATGGCATAGAAATAAGTTACTAGGGGTAGGGGGTTTGGTCTAGTGGTAGAGTGCTTGCCTAGTATTCACAAAGACCCGGGTTCGATTCCTCAGTACCACATAGATAGAAAAAAGCCAGAAATGAGACTCAAGTGATTGAGCTCTGGTCTGGAGAAAGCTCAAGGATAGTGCTCAGTCCCTGAGCTCAAGCCCAGGATTGGCAAAAAAAAAAAAAAAAAAAAAAGAAGAAATAAGTTACTATACATATAGGCTATATGAAAGGCCTTCTGTATTTAGAAGGTGTTTTAAATTCATGATTACTGTCTCCAACTTGAGTAACTTAAGACAGGTGACACTTTATTTTCTATACAATTAAAAAGAAATTCATGTCTGAATCTTCCAGATTGTAATAAAAACTGAAATACATTAGATTACTGCATCTCCATTATGAGATTTGATCATTCATACCTATAAACATCCTTTGCAAGATAAAAATAAACAAGAAACAACATTGTTTTGATATCAGCACCAAAATGATCTTTCATATTTTATCATCTTTATTTTAATAACTATGTTGGAATCTAAAAACAATCAAATCTTTGTCTTGACTTTGATTACGTGAGTTCATCTCTGAGAATTTATTCCCCAAGAACTCCAGAGCTAGCCCTTAACTCCACATTCTCCAACACATTCTACATTTCCCCACATGCATTCCATATTGTACCCATGACCCTAGAATCCAAGTCTGTGCATGAAAAAAAAACATATCTCCACATACAGATCATTGTTATCAGGGAAGGCTATTGAAACTAATGTTTATAGAAAAAGAGGTATAGTGGATTCTACTTTATTATTACAAGAGTTTTATAGTTTTCAGATATATGAGATTTAGCAATCTAATCTTTTTTCTAAGGTTTTATTTTACATGTTAGTTATTTGGAATTCCAAATAATTGTTTGTTTGTTTGCCAATATCAACATTTTCAGTTATGGGACTTGTGTTTGCTTGGCTTATTTGCTCATTCGGTCTGGTACTCTACCACTTGGGCCACATCTAGAGACTCTGGTCTTTGGATGGTTTATTAGAGACTAGAAGAGTTTTCGTCCTGGGTTGGATTAGAAAATGATATTCAGAGTTGAAGCCTCCTGAATAGCTGGGATCTCAAAAGCTATCAACATTCGGCTTTTAATGCTACAATCATTTACGTGCAAGGAATTGACCTGCTTTTTTTGGGAGGAGGCAAATCTTCATTTTGCGGATGGAAAATCTGAGTTCAGTAAGTTAAGTAATTGCTCTAAAGATAACCCAAAGAGTTTAAGAAAATCATTGACTTCCAATTAGGTTATATTACTCAGTTCCAACTTGAACAGATTCCAAAGGTAACATAAAGATTTTGATTAAAAAAATATTTTACAAACAGAGATGGAATGGAAAGTATCTGCTGTTCTATGGAGAAGAGTTCTTTATCTTATGGGATTTTTCTCACACAGCCTTAGAAACCCAGTGCAACAATCATACTAATACAGTAAGTAATCACTGTATTAACTATTAACCACATGAAGTTAACTAAACCTATTCCTGTCAGGACCACTTAAATTTGATGACACATCTTCTAGTTGACTTTGGAGATTGGAGAAATCTTTTAAGCTTAGGAATTTCATTCTCAGGTTCATAGATTAAGGTTGAAGATAATGCCATCATAATCATTAGCTGTCACAGAGAAAAGAAGGCCTGTGCTGAACAAATAATGGTTCATTCTGCCACTGTGACAATTTAAAAACAGTAACAGCTCTCTTAAGTCTGACGCCTCAATTAGGTTTAAAGTAAAGTGTACAAAAAATAATTTATGGCTTGTTATGATTTTTAAGGTAAAAATTTATCAAGAAGGTAGTTTAATATTCATTCAAATTATAGCAACTAATTAACATACATTCCCAATTTTATTTTCAAATGTGTATTTTAATTCTATGTTCTTACCCCTGACACAATTTTTTTCTTCTAGTTAATATATTTCATGATGGAAAGGAAGTACTTTTTCATTCATTTTCATTTGTGCCTTCTTTGTGTTAAGGTGTACCTACATAGACAATAATGTGATAATATTGTTGTCTTACTATCATCTGTAAGGAGTTCACTCAAAACTGGGCCCAAGAAAAAGTTTTGATTATTTGTGAAAGTGTAATCATAGACAAATCTTCATTTGTAAGTGAAATTTCACAGGAACATACAAAACTATCATTTATTTTTTCCCTTTTAAATTTCTTACGAAACATCCATTTGAAATTGGGAAAGGATTCAATTCTATATACATAGTCATATCAATTGTCTTATTAAGAAATGCCTGTAAGAAAAATAGCACTGGTTTTTAAACTTATAAAGGTCCTTTTTGAACATGATTATGGTACTAAGGGAAATTAGAGGAACGCTATAGACATACAGGCAAAAAAAATCTAGTTTATTTTTACATAGTTACTGTGAGCATTAATATGGAAGAGAAAAACACACAGATACGATAGTCACTAAAAGTGTTGTATTGTGTAAGATAAATCCATAGAGATGCTTCAGATCCGGTGTTATTTCATTGTTCCCTGTAATAGAGGGCAACACTTGTTAAGCAGATGGCACTCAGGATTTCTCAATGAATTCAGCATCTGTGTGTACATGTTCCATAAATGCCAATTAAAATGTGTCCGGAGTAAATTTACATCCCTTGCTGATAGAAAGCAAGCCAATCTTGCTGGCTCAGGATCAAGGTTAAACTTAATCATCTGCTGAACTTGCAGCAAGTTACTCTCAAATTGTAGAGAATTTCCCCAAGAAATAATAAAAACAGAACTCCCATTGATTTGTATGTATTTACATCCATAACTCACTTCTAAAGCCTTGGGCTGGAGCTCAAAGAGAAAAAAAAGGTTACTATTTGTATGAGTTGGCCAGAGTATATTTTGGACCGTATTTCTAACAAATATTACTTTGATTAAAATGTCTGCCTAAATAAATGTTTCTACCCTCCTCCTTGCAATTTCCTTTTTGAGATAACTTTGTTTAAAATTATCTTTTCAAGAGGATCTTGAATAAACAAAATGGTATGTAATAGTAGATTTATCATTTATAGAGGAAGGAGAGGGTCATCTGCCTCTCACTGAAAGACAGCCAGGAAAGATCAGTTTCAACTAGAAGAAGTACACCCACAACAAAGTAACAGCTTCCACTCTATTTTTTACACCATTACTTTCACACCACTTCCTATTGTATGTTCATTTGTACTTACATAAACCACTGTTAACTCACGTATAGGCTAGGTGATTTTTAATTCTGAGCTTTCAACATCCATAATACTCACCCTACAGTGAAAATTGTACATGGTTATCAGAATACAAATTACACTATGTAAATTATAGTATTATTTGGAATGTTTAGAAACAATTTCCAAATCTAAACAGATTTTTTTCATGCTCCTAATACAAATGGTTAAATACCAAATATTCAGTACTGAAAAGATGCTATGTTAAGAACTGAGCAGTATTTATTTTTTTTTCTTTTTTTTAAATTTGGTAATACTTCAACTTCAACTCAAGGCTTCAAGTTTGCTAGGCTGGCCTTCTCCCAACTAAGCCAAGCCCTCAGATCCCAGTGCCCAGCACTTTGTTTTTTGTTCTTGCTTTTGTTTGTTTTATGTTGTTTTTTTTTTTTAATTTCAGCTATTTGTTAAATAGAAGCACTGTGTGTGTGTGTGTGTGTGTGTGTGTGTGTGTGTGTGTGTGTGTGTGTGTGTTATGTTCTGACAGTGGGGCTTGAATTCAGGGCCTTGCCCTCTTACTTTGCTTATTTGGCTTGAGGTTGGTGCTCTACCATTTTACCCATTGTTTCCAGCTATTTATTTGGTTAGCTGGAGATAAGAACCTCAAGAACTTTTTCTGCTTGGCTGGCTTTGAAACAGGATTCTAGGGTACTAGTTTTCTGACTAGGTAGAAAGTATAGGCATGAGCCAGTAGTGCTCAGAAGAGTTTTAAATAATACCATTGTATTGTGTTGTATTGTATTGTAAAGATGTTGTACAGTAGAGTTATATTTACATAAGGTAACTGAGTATATTTCTTCTTGAACAGCTATCTTTACCTGCTCCCTCATTTTTTCCTCACTTTCCTTTCCCCGTGGCCTTCTCCTCCCATGTTGTAAAGCTCTTTTCTAAAATACTTTCTTGTGAGACAAAGGTCCTTTGTCTCAGCATTTTGTTTTTCCCCTTCCATTTCCTAATCAGATACACATATAAGGTCACAGTGTACCAAAATCAAAAGCACTGACAACAGGAGATAAACTGGCAGAGAAAGAAAGAAAGAAAGAAAGAAAGAAAGAAAGAGAGAGAGAGAGAGAGAGAGAGAGAGAGAGAGAGAGAGAGAGAGAGAGAGAGAGAGAGAGAGAGGAAGGAAGGAAGGAAGGAAGGAAGGAAGGAAGGAAGGAAGGAAGGAAGGAAGGAAGGAAGGAAGGAAACAGAGGAAAGAAATCTGCATGAATCATTTTTAAAAATCAAAAGCAAAACAAAACTTTGTTTCCCAAAAGTATTATCCTTTTGATTGTTGTTCTTAATATATTATGTGAAGTTATCTCTTTTCTTTCTTCCTTATGATTAATCTCTTGTTTTTACTGTATCTGACTTTGGTAACAGGTATATTTTATGTATGTTAATGTATTTATTTGAAATAGGGAAGGGAAGAGGAAAAATAAGTTGATTGGAGTAGGTGGGAGCAGAAAGAAAGTGGGAGAAAAGCATGAGAAAGTGTATCACTGTTCAAAAAGCAATGCACTCCCTACATTGAGGACTGTAATTGCAACCCCTCTTTACATCACCCCAACAATAAAATACAATTTAAAAAATAGCTTGGTTCTATAGCTTGGCGTTCATTTCAATTAGCAGCATTTTATCTGGTCATATGTACATAACTAGTGAGCTATTGTGGAAGTGGCACTGTGACTGACTCAAAGTGGTAGGGTGCTGGCCTTAAGTACCCAGGATCTG
The DNA here is from genome assembly GCF_031878675.1 of Megascapheus bottae. Lineage (NCBI taxonomy): Eukaryota > Metazoa > Chordata > Mammalia > Rodentia > Geomyidae > Megascapheus > Megascapheus bottae. The sequence continues at coordinate 84,403,398 of NC_143509.1, read as the reverse complement.
AGTTCAAGCTCCCCAACCAAATAAATTAATCAAATAATAATCTCTCTTTTTTTTTTTTTTGCCAGTCCTGGGTTTGAGCTCGGGGCCTGAGCACTGTCCTTGGACTTTCTCAAGGCTGGAGCTCTACCACTTGAGACTCTGCGCCACTTCCAGCTTTTTTTCTATGTATGTGGTACCAAGGAATTGAACCCGGGTCTTTGTGCATGCTAGGCAAGCACTCTATCACTAGGCTAAACTCCCGGCCCATAATAATATCTTAAAGCAAACTTCTTGATACTTCTAATAAGTTCCAATATCTTGTTTATTATCTCTAAATATATGAAGTCTGGTGATATTTTTTCTTTTTTAAAATATTTTTATTGTAATTAATAAAAGGGTTACATGATATTTGCCAGATAGAAGGTACATTAATTCACATACATTGATACCCTTTCACATGTCTTGGTCCCCATTATCCTCCCCCCTCCCCCCATCTTGGTTTTCCCCCCTTCCCTATCCAATTTCAAATTACCAAATACAAATATATCCAATATATCCGATAACAAAGTGAGAAACTGTAACAATATGAGATAACCAAGGGACAGCAAAAGAGATGAGAGATGACATAGTACATTAAGGACAACAATCATTCATTATATGGCTTTTGTTCCAATATCCTAGAGGTCCTTTCACTTAGCTTCATACTATATGGTCTTATGTATCAAGGTTTTGCTCTATTGCAAATCTCTGCTAGTAGAGCCCAAGGTTTCTACTGATTATGACAAATGAGGGAAACGATTGAGCCTAATTGGTGATGTTTTTCTTATCTTAAGAACTGTTTAGAAATCAGTGAAACCATGGAATCTGTTTCTGTGGGTCTGGCTATGAATTTACAAATCGGGTGATGTCATTCTTTCTGATGGTTGTCACTGTGTCTTGTATATATATTTATCTGAATTGGGAAAGGGAAGAGGAACAACAAAAATAGTGAAACAAAGGGCCAAGGGCCAAACAGTAATACTAACAAGACACTATGTTGGAAATGAACTTTACAACTTGAGAGGGAGTGATTAAAAGGGGAGGGAAAGTAGGAGAAAATGAGGGAGGTGGTAACCATGTTCCATAAGAAATTTACTTATTACCTTATATACATAACTGTATCCCTTCTGTCTTTTATTAAAAAAATTACCAAGTTAAAAAAAGAACTGTATAGATTTCAAATTTTAAAAAATCTTGTTAAATTCTTTACAGAGATCCATGAAGTGAGTTCATTTTCTTGTTCAAAATAAAATGTGCATTGCTATGATAGTGGGAACCAGAATTAAGAAGGAAGCCTAAGGAAGAAGATGGAGGATGAATATGGTGCATGTAGTTTGTTTCTGCATATGAAAATAGAACAATGAACACTGTTGCAATGGTTGTTTAGGTGGAAATTGATTTAAGAAAGGGATTAGTCATATCAAAATTCATTTTACTTGCATGTAAATGTCAAATGAATCTTTCTATGTGTAGACAATATAAGTTGATACCAAAAAAATTATTCAAGGAATGGTAGCTACTATATGGGCAAAGGAACACCAAGTAAGGCCAAGCTAAACCCACAGCCATTGCCTTTTCATTTATTCATTTACTTGTCACTTAGCTCAGCTCTGCACTACATATGGCCATAATTGCACCTATCTAAAATAATTGCACAATTGAAGCAGTCCCACTGTCTTTAAGGTCTTCAAGTGTCATGATCCTGCATACTAGGATTAAATTGGAAACTCTTTTAAATGTTTTTGTCATTATAGCAAAGATATTTGATACGATATTATTTTAAAAAATAAATAAACCTACTACTTGAAACTATCAGAGAAATCTCACTTTACCTTGGTAGGACATTTGCTAAGACACTATTTATTAAATGTTTAGCCACTTAAAACTATTTGACAAGGGTCACTTTACTTCCATATTTTGGTAAACATAAGTTTTGATAATTTAAATGAGTACATTGTTCAAAATGTTATCTTTGCTCAATGAATCCTCCTTGAATGAAAAATTACTAAAACCAATGAGCTCTAAATGAATTCTGTTTACTTTGTGAAAATATAGCCATTTTAAAATGACCTCTCCTCCATGTTCAATATGAAAGGCTTCAATATATATTTAGCATTTTCTATTTAGCAGAATTCCATCAAATATGTGTTAGTACCCTTAATAACTAGATGACAACCTTCAAAACATGTGAAGGTATTTCAATTTTATTTCTACTTCCAATAATTTAAGAATGGATCTCTGAAATTTTCCTATAGAATTGCATGTAGTGAACCTGACATTTCTGAGTTTGTGTATCACATACTTTGAAGAAATATCCTTTGGGCTTATATTGCTTTGTACCTGCTGGCCATATATGTCTCATAATACAAAGCTCGTTAACTGGTAAACCAACCAGTGAAATTCTATCTTTTGGCCAGTTTATCCAACAGGAGGTTTTTCACTAAATTACCCAGATGAACACAGCGATGGATGATTATATCCCAGTAGCTCATGTGAGTAATTGATAGGGTGGAAAATTACAGGATGTATGGAGGTGCAGATGTTCATTTTCAGATGACCGAACGAAACAGAGAGATTTCCTCTTCCATGTTTAAATCTATATATCTTACACATCATGTTCTATTAAACATCTTGCATATGTATTTACTAGAAAAGTAAGTAAAATGAAATAAAGCTGGTAATGCTTACAAAGTCTGCACTCAGGGACTGAAGTTATCAATTTGAAATAGTGCTTCAATTACCATCTAAAATCTACTCCTGTCTCTGTACAAACAGGCAAAGCCAAATGGAAAGACACCCTGACCCAGGTCTTTGCTGGCTGAGAAGTAAATGGAGAAAAATAAAAACATACAAGAATACCAACTGTGCCACCTTTAAAACATTCGGGAAGCCTTTCTTTCTAACAAGCTTGCTTTGTGTTCCCTTGGGCTACTTCTCAGGACTTTGTTCTATTTTGGGCTTCTGGACTAGGTTCTATTCTATTGTGCATTGCAGATTATTGTTTGGCAACCATTTGTGGCCATTGCTTAAAAGGCCTTTTCTCATTTCTTAGTTGCTGTAGACGCTGACCACCACATCAGTCTCTACTAAGGTCTGGGGACAGACTGCCCAGTTCTGTCTGAATAAGTGGAGACTACAACATCTAGTTTCATAGGACTGAGATGGAGGCAATTTCACAATCATTTAATAAATTTTGAATTGGTGTGTATATCTATACTTGAGATTTTTTTCTCTTGTTTTGTCAGTTGTGGGACTTGAACTCTGGACCAGGGTATTGCCTTGGAGCCTCAGATCTTAGGCTCCTGAGTAGCTAGGACGACAGGAGTGAACCACCACACCCCACTTATACTTCTGATTTTAAAACACTCCTATGAATTAAAAGCCTTAAGTCATTGCATAGTGTTTTACCACCTTATTTTTAATGTTTCTTTTTCTGAAGTATCTATGTGTTCCTAAAAAGATTTTGTTTATAGCGCATACATAGTATCAACATATACCAGGTCTTCTGTAGGTATTGTTCAATGACTAAGTGAATAAGAATTGAATATATTTTCTGACACTCCCAGTGTGAAGACATTCTTTAATATTATTTCAATGATGAATTGGACTTTGGTAGACTCAATTACAATTCTCCAAACAACAAGCAAACCTGCAGGCTTTTGTTTTGTTTTGTATGTTTACTTGTTTGCCAGTCCTGGGGCTTAAACTCAGCTCCTGAATATTGTCCTTGGCCTTTCTCACACTTGATCCACAGCACCATTCCCAGCTTTTTCCATGTTTGTGGTATTGAGGACTCAAACTCAGATCTTTCTGAATGCCTCAGGTCAAACTCCCATCCAGGTTTCTTTGTTGTTTGTTTGTTTGTTTTTTCCAATAAGCAAAGCAAAAAGCAAACAAACAGAAACAAAGCAAAATAAGCTATCTTGCTAACTTAGTTATTTTACCATCAAAATTATTGTTTATCCATCTATGAGTGAATATATCAGGATAGTAGCGTGATTAAGAGAGTAGACTAGAGTCTCACTGTAGGAATGAGGAACTTAGCTCAGGTTTATATTTTCTACCCAGTAGGCTGAGATCAGGATGATCCAGTTGGTAGCCAGTTTGCTTTCTGATGGGTCAGTGTTCACAATCATTATTTCATTCACAAAATTATTAAAGTTATTAAAATATTATATAAAATTACCTTTAAGTTAGGTTTGCGTGGTATCAAATAATATAAAACCACAAATAAATTTCACAGTGATAGTTGTGTTTCATTTCTAAACATTTCATGTTGTATACAGAAATAACTCAACATCTGAAGAAAACAAAACAGCTCAAGATATTAAAAGTAAAATCTCCAGAAAGGTGAAACTGTATTTATAGTTGGAAATAGTTTTCTACATGCTACTAAAATAACAAATTACTCCTGTTTTCCCTGTGTTTGGGATTGAAAACATTTGCTAATCCCTTTAAGTGGTTCTTATTCTTAGCTACGCACAGAAGTGCCTGGGGAGATTAAAAGAAAATAGATGCTTGGGTCTCCTAGGAGAGATTCAGAAATAACACTTCTGGGATGTAGCTTGGTGGTTTCAGCAACAGCTAAGATAGGGAGAATATGTGTTAGGCTTGTAATACCTAATGTGAATGAGCAGCACTGAGAGCTGGAAAAAAAAATCTATTGAAAAAGGGTATTTACTGAAATGTTGACGCAGTATTCCCTAAAACCTAACATTTCAATAGAACTTCATATCTTTAAAAATGTACTGAGATATAACACTGGCATACAGAAATGTATGGCAAATCACATTTACAAAATTCATAACCTATTGGCAAATGTATGCTGCTACTTAAGCAGGTGACAACCACTCAACTGGAACACTGGAGAAACTATGATATAATCTCTGCCATTGGGTTTTGTGTCGTGCAAGTATCTATAAAGTGGCTTCCTCTCATTTAACCTGTAGGTTCTTACATACCAAATACATCTTTAATGCTACCATTTTAATGACTCCAAAATTGCCTTTTTCAATTCCAACATTATTATTTAACTAAGTAACCTCCTAATAATAAGCACAAATTATTGATAGGCTTCCAAAAATCTTCACAATTCCTCTTCAAAGTCCACAGTTTTATCTAGTCCCTCTTATCTCTCTTGCCCTAGACTATATGCATTGTTATTTGCATAGGGTAAGTCTCCTTTCACATTGCTGTCTTCAATCTATAAGGAATGTTTCCTTCTATTTTTGTTCATCTATCTGATTTGCTAAAGTCAAAATGAAACTCTTCTTTGTCTACTATTCCCCAATATATGTCAATGAGCTAAATATAAAACGGTGGATTAATAATATGCTGAATGAATTCACTCATGTAGTCACTAGAAAAATAGAAATGAAATGTTATGTCTAGATGAGAAAGGAATTATGAATTTGTGAGATGTGAAAGGATACTTTTTTAAATCAGGGAAAAAGTCAAACCAAAGGAGCTATCTGTAAAACCAACAAAAGCAGACATTCACTAAGAACAAAGGGTATTGTCTCTACATATCATTTATGTTTTCTTGGTTTTTTTTTAATAGTAACAAGAGCAATTCTAAATGTCTACTACATATTTATAAGACATTAGTGATCCTAAAATAGTCAAGATTCTCACAGGCTACATGAGTCAAACATTTAATGAAGTCCCAAAACTTTTAAGTATTGCTGTATTTTGTAAGAAAATTCCAGACTTAAGGGATAACAGTGTGAGAAGAGAGAGAAAAGCCCTCAGATTTTAATAATCTGAACATATTTATTGAAGCAGCAAAGTATTGACCCTGAGTTTGATTTAAGAACAGTATCTACATGGCTTTAGTTTCTATAGTTAAAAACTGAAGCACGGGTATAAAACTTCTCTCTTAAGGCTATAACAGAGGATTCTTTAAGCAATACCAAACTGCTTTCATACTGGGTGAACAATGATATCTGAATCTAGAATGAATCAAGTGAAAAGCACATCACTGTTTAAGGAACAGACTGACATTATGGACAAAACATTGTTTTGAATTGTTTCAATGAAGTAAAAGATAGATAAATATAACATATTATCGTGGCTCTATGAAGTATTAAATTTTATTTATTTATTCAGTACTTATTTAGTTAGTTAGTTAGCTATTGACAGTCCTGGAGCTTGAGCTCAGGGCCAGGGCACTGTCCCTGATCTTCTTTTGCTCAAGGTTAGCATTCTACCATTTGAACCACAGTACCACTTCTGACTTCTTCTGTTTTTTGATACTAAGAAATCGAACTCAAGGCATCATGCATGCTAGGCAAGCAGTCTACCACTAAGCCACATTCCCAGCCTAATTTTGTTGAATTAATATGTTATGAGCATATAAAGCAAATGTTATAGTTAAACAATGCTGTACACTTAAATAAGAGCCATTTTGTGTAACGTCTACAATTACTTAGATCAACTAACTTACGTAGCATATGGCTATGTAATGACTAACCACACATTAATAATAGTCTTATGGAGAAGGCAGTTCTTTCCCATTGAGCAGGAGAGTTGACTTATGGACAAACCATCAACTTACTATTAAGTATCTCAATTTCCTCATCTACAAAATAGGAATAATAATAGTGATTAATCACTAGTATAAATGAAATTGTCCAAATAAATCCCAAATATCATATTTGGCACACCCTAAACTGCTTAATTAAACATTAGCCATGACAATTTTTTATTATCAGAACCACAAGAAGACATTGTAGACAAATGGTTGAAACACAAGTATGAAGTTTAAACAGGCATCCATCCAATTTCTTCAAAGGATCCAGCTGTGTGGCCTCAGGGAGCAAGGCAGTTTAGTGCAGAATGGAAGATCAGCTCATACCTCTGAATTACTCAATTAGAATGACATTGTATGAAATTCATTGGAATGACTTCTACTAAGCTTAAAAGTAAACTGGAAAAAGACATCTTCTTCTGGGAATAAGGAAGCACGTCACAAAATAGTGAACAAACAATTATATTTTATATTCCCCTAAAGAAGAACAGCAAGAAAAAATGTCTTACAAACCTACTGTACATAGGTGAAAATTGATCCTGAATATTAAATTTACCTTGAATACTGCCACCCCTCCAACATTCTCACTCCATCTTTTCCAGTCCCATTGGAACATTGATTGGGATGTAGTGTGTCATAATTTCACTCCTTGAAATGAAACAACTCCCCTGTGCAACTACTTCAAAAATATTAGTCGGGCACAGTGGCTGATGCCTGTAATCTTAGCTACTCAGTAGGATGCTGAGATCTCAGAATAACGGTTCAAAGCCAGCGCAGGCACTAAAGACCCGGAGATTCTTATCTCCAATTAACCACTTAGAAAACCGGAAGTGGCGCTGTGGGTCAAAGGGTAGGTCCCCAATTTTGGGGACCCAGGCCCAGAATTCAAGCCCCCAATCGACATAAATATATATATACATATATATACATATATATATATCTTCATGCTTTAAGTAATCTCAGATGCCATAAACCACTCATTACTATCAAGATTACACATTTAGTGGTGTAGAAACATTTTATTGTCCATTGGCAACACATTTTTTCACCTAATAATGTTTATCTGAGTAATTGAAAAATTATTCTCTAATTAAATAAAACTATACTCAATTATAGTTTCACTGAGCAAAGCATATGGGTCTGAAGTGTGTCTTGGACTCCACTTACCACACTGTACTCAGGTCTCTATATAAATAGAGAAAGTGCATTGGCTCAAATTGCAAAGATAAGCTCCAGCTAATCAACCTGTCTTATTGACAGGCACATTATGATTGCTTTGCAATAAATTCAACCTCACATGTGTATAACTCATTCATGTAATCTGTTAAAAAATTAAAGTCTAAGTCTAAAATTTAAAATTTTAGTTACTGGGGTGGGAATTGCAGAGGGGTTTGAACAACCTGTAACTAGATACCATTTCTTTGTGAATCTCTAAGATCACATTAATTTACAATTTCCCTCAGTGATGTGGTTATTATTTTTTTATTAGTTCATTTCCCTCAAAACAATAAATTGGAACGATTGTTTCGATAATTTATTCTCAATGTTTTTGTCTTTTATATCCTTGATACCATTCTTGCCACGTATCCTGACAAAGGAAGCCTAAGACTCAGGTAATTCTTACCTGAATATAAATATACAAATCCTTCCTAACATATTAGGAACTTTTCATATACAATCTGGCATAAAATTAACTGGATACAAAATATTAGTAACTTCTACATCTGTCCATTTTGTTTAGTATGATAACATGTTTATCCTCTGATAAATCCTGTTATCCTCTTATCTTTAATTTGTATGTTATAATGAAGATCACAAGTATTTTATAATGTCAGATCATTTATAGTTCATGTAACTTCCTTTTAGCTCAACACAACTCACCAGAGGCAGTGCTTTAAGGCTGGCTGTTTTAAAGAAATAGAGGTAAATTTGGTTAATCAAAGTTAGTATTTTTAAAGAGGTGCTAATAAAAATGGCTAATTTTCAAATTTTCATTATGATTAAATCCATCAATAGTATATAAAATAAACTAACCCAAACTACATTTAGTTTAAAAATATAAAATAAATAAAAAAATATATAAAGGGAGCCGGGAGTTTAGCCTAGTGGTAGAGTGCTTGCCTAGAATTTACAAAGATCGGGGTTTGATTCCTCAGAAACACATTCAGTGAAAAAGCTGGAAATGTTGCTGTGGCTCAAGTGGTAGAGCACTAGCCTTGAGAAGGGCCAAGGACAGTGCTCAGGCCCTGCGTTCAAGCCCCAGGACAGGCAAAAAGAAAAATCTTAAATCCTAAAGTAAGGTTGCTAGTTTAACATGTAGTCCCAAGACTTCTGATTGTATACCCTTATGTTCTTCCTAAAAGAATCTTAGTAAAAGTTTCTATCACATATGTATGATGCTCATATATACTGGGAAAATGGCCTATTACTATCACTGTTTATATTATGTAGTTATGCTTCATTTGGGCAATAAATGCCAGAAAAAAAAATAAATTGATGAAATAATGTCTTGTAAAACAATTGTCAGCAAATAACAAAAAATCTTTCTTGGCATACAAATGCTTTCAAAACTATTTAAACATGTTTAATGTCATGAATCATCAGAAAAAGGCAAATCAAATTGCAGTGAGATATCTCGGTAAGAATAATTCTTATGAAAAAATACTTAAGCTCTGGCCAGGAAATAAGAACAAAAGACAACCATTTTACATAGTTGGATGAAATGCAAACTAGTACCTACTAATGGGAAACAAATATGGAGGTTCCTCAAGGCATTAAAATGAAGACTACTAAGACCCAGCAATCCAAAAGAAGTAATATCAGCAAGGCAAAAAACCCCATGTGCTCCCATGTTTATTTCAGTATTGTTTGTAATAAAAAAATGGACATATTCTAAGTGTTCATAAAATGAAAAACTGAAAAAGAAAATGTGGTATACACACAATGTAATATGTAGAACATATAAGGATTTCATAGATATGGACAGTAGAATGTTGCCTTCAGGAAGATTCAGAGACTACAGAAAACTTGATCAATATATACTAAGTGACTAACGATATGTATACTGGGCATTTCATAAAGCTAAAAGAGAGTACAGTGAAAAGTTTTACCATAAGGAAGTTATCCATGGTTGAGAAGATAAATATGGCATGATTTAAATAAGTATATATTTTACTATATTTAGCTGTACATAAGGTTTCATCTCAATATGTCCACTTATGTGTATAATGAAATCTTGATAAATACCACACCTTTCATCCACTGTAGGTATTTTGGGGACATTATATAGTTTGGTTAATATGTACATACATATTCAAACATAAATTTAAAATAAATTTAAGTACCAGAGATGTAACTCAGTGGTAGAGTGTTTACCAAGCAAGCAGAGGCCCTGATTTGCACTCAAACATAGAAGTCATTTAGGTTAATTAATAATAATAAAGTATGTACTAATAATAATGAAGTACTTTATTATAGTTAATATTATTGAATACTTGATGTGATTCTGGATGATAGCACATGTTTCAGGGTTATCATTTAATTTAATACTTATGATAGCCTATGATTCGGACATTATCATTTTATCACTTTACCAGTATGATATCCAAATTTTAGAAACCTTAAGCAATTTACTCAAAGTCACAGGCATTGAACTGAGCTGTATCTATTTCCTCTGCTGGAGTACTCACACTATTTATCCTTGAACTTATCTCTCAAGTGTTTGATTAACATACTTTAAAGGATGAGACTTGAGAGTTTAATTTCTAACACATTTTAAGGTTCCACCACACTTTGAGAACTTTGCCTTTACAAAGTGCTAAGGTTTCTTTTCAAATCAGCAAAAAAACATACCAAATATTAAATGCTAAATTTGTATCAAAATGAACTGATATATTATAAAAATATCTAAGGCAAAGTACATCATTTCATAATTCTATTAAAATATACTATGGAGACTTGCAAATCAACTACTATAATATTTTTGTAATCTACAATTAGAATTTAGGAGAGCAAGTAAAGGCTTTCACAACCTAGAGAAACAGAATTATGAATGAACGGACTTGCTTCATTAATACAGTATAGGCTCTGTCAAACACTAAGATATGAAAGATAAGTATTGTCATTCTAAATAATAAACTCTTCTTAGTAACTCTAAAGAAAGTGCTGAAATCTATCTATAATAAGTGTTGATTGACTGGGGTAATCCAGAGAAATGGATCACATATAACTAAAATTCAACAAGTCATCACCAGTTTTGTGTCGCAGGGAACAGAATGAATAAGAGCAAGATTATCACACTTAATGACAAAAAGGAAGAGAGCAAAATTAAAGCTACTGATACTGATACTAACATTCATATTTCTAAAGGATTTAATTTGGATCTGACCTCTTCTTTTGGCTGAAATTTGCAAATGAAATTAGCATTCAAGTATGAAGCAATCTTTTAATGAGTAAGAATGAAACCTTTTCTATAATCTCTCACCACCTCTGAATAAAGAAATAATGGGTTCCCTCTCAGTAACAGTTTGTGACTGATGTGTTCAAGCAGCCTAGATTGTATTTCACATATCATTTATGGCCTTGAAAATTCCTTATCTTTTGTTTTTACTGCATACTTTCAAAAATGTACACATGATATGCCTTTTCTCCTTAGTATTGCCTACATTTTTCATATTTTTTCTTTCTTAAATGAAATCTGGTAGTCAGAGAAAGTGCTGTAGAGTTCCAGTTCTGTAGAGTCTCATCTCTCAGTTTTATAGTGCTAGAAATATGTTATAAGCGCACTGACTTTCAGTTCTGTGATGATACACTCTCCAGAAGCCATTCCTCCTTTCAAGTAAGCTCGAGTCATTGGTCCAGAGAGTTTGTCATTACAATTCATCATGTATAGTCATCATCTCTGTGAATCAGGATTTGAATAAACCCCTTTATTCCTTCTCTGCACAACCTCACAAATTCAGCTAGTTAACATCTTGGTCTTGCTCAAATGCCATACTTAACTTTTATTTTTTAAAAAAAAATCAATCTCTATTCATTTCAGTGCTGTCTAAATTCCATAAGCCTTGACAAAAGGTGGGGACTGGCTGAACTCTAGAAAATAAATTCTACATTTTCTCTTAACTCTGCTAATCAATCATTCTAAGGGTGTGTGTGTGTGTGTGTGTGTGTGTGTGTGTGTGTGTGTGTGTGTGTGTTTGAGAAGATTGGTTCTGAGGACACATTTCCTCAAAACTGAGGCTCTGCTGGTCATTGATAAAAGAATGATAGGCAGACAAAGCATTCAAATATTTCCTTCTTAATTGTCTTGTCAAGTTCCAACTTGCTATTGCTATTTTCCTACTTTGCCTTATTATATTCTTTTATATTAGCTATCAACAGAATGACACAAATCATTTCTATAATTGCACCATCTCCTGTGGATTAAAATAAGAATGCATCCCAATTTGCTGAGTTTTCCAATAGAAAGATTAGTATAGCATGAGAGCAGAATCTTTGCTGCAATTCAAACAAAACTACCAAATGTCATTCTCACATTTGAACTCTGACAGGCCTGTTCTCTCCCTCTAAAAAAGCCACTGAATTAAAAGTAGTAGGTACAGACAGAAATATTGTAAATCTAATGAAGTTTCAATGTTAAGGGTTCTGACAGTGCGTTGTTCTTCTTCAAGTCCCTTAAAACTGTACATCTGCCACTGGAAATACATTAATCTTTTTCTATATTCAAGATACAGAGCCCACCACTCACTTCTTTAACCATACATTTCTTTATGCTATAATCTGGCTTCAGAATACCCCTCCAACTTTTTTGTAAAGCCATAATGAGTCTCAAAAATTCAAACATAAATATGCTATATAGCGATGTTCTTTGTAATTATTATAATCATCTTTGTGCAGTGTTCTCTTGTGGCTGCATTTTCCAGCAAGAGGCTGCGGTTGCATCTGCTCCTGCCAGTTTGTCTCCAGGATATGACAAGAGCTAAGCTCTAAATGAGCTGAGCCAACCCTGATTGCTGTCCAGAATGCCCCTTTCGCTGCAGGTGTTTCCCACCTATCTACTGTGATGTTACATGGCTTTAGGCAATGCTACAGGGGAACTTGGGAGGATTTCATCTGCCTGCCATGTGCTCAACTCTTCTAGCCCTGGGGATGTGACTTTTATGTAGGAGAGTTTCAACTTCTCAGGATTGCATGAATCCTCAGACCTCATTGTGGGAAACTATGCCCCTACCATCTGCTATGAAGTGTGGCACTAAGAGATGCTGATAGAATTTGTCTCATAATTGAATGTAGTGATGGTATGTGTCGTTTCCATACACAAGACTAGACAGCACAATGGCTTTAATTTAGGTTTGGAATGTGTTTCTTTGTATTCATCATCTTGTCACTCTTGCAAATGTTACAAGGTTTAAAATATGATTTATGACTTTACCTAGTAATGTCCCATTATTAGGTAGTAAGCTGCTGAAGTAGCAGAATTTGGTAGCAAGCAATTTCCCAAGTAATTATCCAGGCAGGGGTTAAGTGTATCCAAATTCTGCAGGGGTCATGTGGATAGTAATACATAGAAAAATACCAAGAATTCAGAGGTGAGTCTGCGTGTCAAGGAGAAATGAAATATCGGTCCTCACCATTACACTTAAAAGAAGAATCCTTTAAAGTGATGGCTGTCCCCAGAACAAATCTTGAGAATTGTGTTTTCATTCAACATTTTACATTGCTTAAGAACATGTTTAAATCGATGCTAACAATGTCTATTATCTATCAACTCTTTTACAGCATGCTTTTCTAGTGTAATATCTTTTATTTCCCACAATATGAAAAATAAAATCAACATTTGAGATGAGAGTCTCAACCATGGTAAGATAGATTGTTCTTTATAGCTAGTAACTTATAGAGTTGAAAAAAAGAGGGAGTGATTTATTTCTTTGTTGTTTTTTTAAATAGTGTATTCATAAAAAAAAACAAAACCTCCTAAGTTTGAAGAAAAATAATACTGATGTCTGCCTTATTCACCAGCTTGGTCTTGGGATATAGATTCTGATGGGAATCTTATAATAATAAATTGGAAGATATTGATTATGCTTCACATTGCAAGGGAAATTTTGAAATGTCCCCTCACTTTGCAATAAGTAGGAGGGTAGAAATTCACTAAGTGTGCAATCAGACTGTACACCTATGATCTAGTAATCTCTTTGATGCTGTTGTTTTGTTTTCTTCTTTCAAAATATGACAGAACAAAGTTCTTTCCTGTGTCCTGATGGAAAGTAAATCATCAGTATCAACAGGTTTAAGAACTGAGCCATATGGCCAGAAACCAAAGACAAAAGGGAAGCATGAAGATACAATACGTTATATAGGAGGTAGAGGGGAATTAAAGCTTGGGGTGGATGATAGTGGGAAAAATATGTAGATTTTAAAATGCTCAAGATATTTAGTTATCTATAAAAATCTATTAATTAATATTTAGGTATAAATACTTCTCTGTAACCAAAGAGAACACGTCATTGAAACATTTATTTCCCCTTCAAGGAATTATCTGAAATATGTAAATGTAAGCATATTAATTAAAGAGTGATTTTTAAACCAACACACCATACTAAAAGGAGACTATCATACTAATCATATTTTTTAAGTTAACATTTGAGCAAATTTTCAACATATAATCCAAGACTTGTTTTACATTCCTACTTATTTCAACACACACACACACACACACACACACACACACACACACACACTCTCTCTCTCTCTCTCTCATATGTGTGCATGCGAGCACACACACCTAGCAAATACAAGCCAACACTAGGAAATAATGACTATTCTGGGTAAGAGAATTAATTCTGACTATCTGAATTCTATTGGCTCTGGCTTGATTAGCTGTGTCATTAACTACCTCAATTTTTCTGCCAGTAAATTGGAAGTAATCGTATTTACTTAATTATGTTGAGGCTTATATAAAACAAAAAGTAAAATAAAACAATGTCAAATATTTGGTAAACAATAAAAAAGTTTACTATCCTTACTTTTTATTGTAAAAGGTCTAGTTTCTAGTAGAAGAGTAGAGAACTTTAAAGCTAGGCTTATAATTTAAAAGTAAGGAAGGGAAGAAGTCAGGCTATTTTGAGAGCCAGTTTAGAAGCACAATACCAATCAGAATGCACTGTGCAAAATAGGATATAACGTTTGTCCTACTGTAATGACATTCCTTGACAAGGACCTACATTCTCAAGTTTTAAGAAAGAATAACTTCAATTGACTCATTTAAATAGTTTCAGAAACATATAAACAGACTGTTACAGCATTTATAATCAGATTTTACAAAAACTATATATACTGAAAAATCATTGAGCTTCAGTTATATCACATAGTCAGACTACGCATCATTTGTTACAATTTCTTTACAAAGAAAAATAAAAACTACCTATTATCCAGCAATTTCACTCCTAGGCATTCACCCAGTGGTTCAGAAATAAGGACACACTAAAGCCACTAACACAAGATGTTCATTGCAGTACTATTTACTATAGCAAAGATAGAGAACCACCCAGATGCTCCCACAGTAGATGATTGTATCATGAAGATTGGTATTTATACACAATGGAATTTCCCTCATTTGTAATAGTTAGCAGAAACCTAGGACTCTCCTAGCAGAGAATTACAATAGCTCAAACCCTAGATACATAAGGCCATATAGGATGAGGCCAAATTAATGGATCTCCAGGACATGGAAATAAGAGTTTAATTATGAGTAACTGTTGTTCTTAATGTACTTTGTTTTTTTTTTCTCCTCTCTTGTGTTGCCCTTTGGTTAATCTCATATTGTCATAGTATCTGACTTTGTTACCCGGTATATATTATATATATATATATATATATGCTTATTTGTTTATTTGAAACAGGATGGGAAAAATGATGAGGGGAGGGGGGAGGGGAGGGAAATGGGAACAAAAACATGAGAAGGGGTATCAATGTGTGAGAAGTAATGCACCTTCTATCTGGCAAATATAACTGTAACCCCTCTATACATTAAAATATAATCAAATAAAAATGAATAAAAACTAAAATTGGATTTATAAAGCCAGAACATTTCCTATCAATCCTATTATGAATTGGAACTTTCAATATCCTCTGAAGACCCATCTGGCTCTGACAGATTGAGAGATTTGATTTTGTTTGGTTCATTGTGCTTTGTTTTTTAATTTTTTTTCTTATTTTTAGAAAGTTCAGAAAAGGTAGCAGTAAGAATAACTAATTAAATCACCTTTAAAACAATAGAACTTTCAATTTGCCACCAGAATGGAACAATTCTTTCCTTCCTTCCTTCCTTCCTTCCTTCCTTCCTTCCTTCCTTCCTTCCTTCCTTCCTTCCTTTCTTCCTTCCTGTGGTTTTGAACACAGGACTTTCCACTCTCAGCTTAATTGCTTGGCTGGTACCATACCATGTAAGTGAATGCTTCATCTCTGCATTCACATGTTTATTTTGGACATGGAATCTCATTTTTTTTTCCTTTCCAATTGGCTTCAAACTGTGACCATGAACAGTTTAGTAATGGGCCTGAAAGTTTTCAATATTTCTCATATACTACCCATCATGACAAATTATCCCATATAGCTCAGAAACAGTAACAAAGTGACTCTGGGTATCAAATATATATTTTTCAAATCATGGAAATATTTGAGATGAGGCTATAAAAAAAATAGCTCAGCACCTTCCTACCAAGTCCAAAGTTCTGAGTTCAAACCCATATACCAACTCCCTCCAAGAAAAAACAGAAAAGCATAAGATTAAAAATAAAAATAAAAGCAGTTCCCATGTGTGTATGACAGTTCTTTAGATATAAAGAGAAACAGCAATAACTTCTGGTATTATGATTTTCCTAAAAATTAATTCAAATGAATCACAATCATTGAGAAGTATATTTTTTAGTGTGGCATAACATTGTGAAATTTTACTTTTCTAATTTTACTTTCCATAAGCATTACCTATGATATTTTCACTAAAGTATCAAACATGTTTGAGCAGCATCAAGTACATATAATTACTAGGTAGTATGGGCAGATGGTATCAAAATTTTTGATTGACTCCAACTTTGTTTACTCTGCATTCACTTAGAAAAGCCACAAGCTTAATAGTTCTGTTTATAAAAACAAATTCAGGCAAGCTCAATGTGGAGAACAAATAAATGTGAACTCATTTTTAACTTGTGGATGCATGCATGAACACACAGCTTTTTATTATCAGCATACTCCCAAATTAAAATTGTTACCACATGCTAAGTAAACTTTTTCAGATGTTCAACAAAGGAGATCAAACGAGGTTTCATCATATATTTTTAGATCTCGAACCAGGCAAACATATAGAAACACAGACATGTCAAAACATCAAGTAACCCAAAGGTACAGCAATTTGGAATTTTTCAGTTCACTGGAACATCTCTGAAGAGTAGTTGAGTGCATTTTCATAGTTTCCTAACTGATGTCTTACAGGTGAGACTACCCATGGAAATGTATTTAATGGTGGCATGGAGGCAAGACTTGAGTGGAGACAAAGATGAAGAATAGAACATCAATGAATAGGAAAGGCAGATTTGGTTTTCTTTTTGGATAGTAAAGAATAAAAAAGAAAGCATGCAGTCAAGAAGGAGGTACATGTTTGATATTGGGCTGTGAGGAAAACAGCTGGAAAGATTTTGTATCCTTTTATTGGAATACTAAGAGTGAACTGTTATATAGTGAACTCTAATGACATTCCTCAAATTCCTCTCTTCCCTACAAATCTCATGGCTTTTCTTAACCTCCTACTGGAAAGGGAGGAGACAGAAAGAAAGGTGAGAAATCCATCTTCTAGCGAACAAAGACCAATCAACTTTATTATTTTTTATATTTTTATCTTGAATATTCAGTATAGTGACTGCTTCTGTTTTTAAGCTCTGGTCTTCGTTTCCACAATCTGGACTTCTTCCATTTATAGCATCTAGATTAATCTGTCAATTCCTTCATAAAAGCTCCTCTTATTCTCTTCATCTACATTCCACATAGGACTACAGTATCAGCCAAGATCTCCTGATATCAAGCACAACTCTCCTTTGCCTGACTACTTAGAGTTACTTGTTCAGTCTGATCACATTGGCTACTTCAGGATTTATCTTTGAATTATTTTCCTCTGATGACTCTGTTAGGGTTCCCAGTTATACTATTCCTAGCCTGACTAGGAGTGGTGCTAATTTGGTCCAACATTTCATTGGAAAAATCACCTGAAACCTTGTACTTGGTTTGAAACATGCATTTTGAGTATGTTTTTCCCACTATAGTAGTGTGTTGTTCAAATTCCAGAAGGATTTTTTAATGCTATCCCAACAGCTGTCAGTAACAGTTTTCCTCATTTATTCTCTTACTTGGATTTGTTGCTTCTTTCATTTAATTTTCCTATTAACATATATTTGTAAGTCCTGCAATATTTCCAGAACAAAAGTAGATGTAGAAAGAAACTCAGAAGCAAATGACAACAATAATAGCTAAGGTGTTTAATAAGATATGACTGGGGAAAATTTGCTGATCCCCTATTAAAATCTTCAAAGATTTTCTATTAATTATGAATTGAGAGAAGGGCAATAAAAATGTTAATGGTATGTGCTCATGAAAGTTCAACTTGGAATGGAAAGAGAATTCCAAAAAATACCAGGCCATAATAGAATGACTTAGCTTCATCTATAAAACCAAAATATATAAACCTCACTTGTTTAGAGCCCATAATGAAGATTTACAATAATTGAATTCAACCCAAAATATAAAAGTCAAGGAGCTCTAATCTCAGACATATGAAATAGTTCACACATAGAAACTAGCCTTCTAACATTTCTCAGCTCTTTCAAGGAATTAATGCCAGGTAAGCAAATATGACGACATTATTTAATTCAGTTGAAAACAGAGAGCAGCTTTTTATTGTGAGACATGGCATGGCTAATAAAAGACAGTTCACATAAGGTTTAAGATCATAAATTTGTCAAAAAATGTATGAATGTATACCATAAGGAAGGATTCCAGCTAAGTATTGCTTATTGTCTTGGCTGAAAATTTGATCAGCATACATTTAATTTGGAAAGTATTTTCTAATACTTATGATTAAAATATAAGATATTAAATTAATGTAAGTCTAAACATTTACAATATCAGCTATCTTCAGTGTTTCAATATAACTGAAGGATTATGTTTATTTAAGAAAAAATGATACTCAAAGCATGAAATACTATATTGTTTATCAATTGTCCATAGAATTCTCCCTTCTGCCAGAGAAGACACATACATATAACATGAAAATGATATATATAGGATAAGATACTTAAGCTGAAAAATGTGCTGTATAAAATGTAATATATTGTTAGATAAAATAATAATATATGTAAAATGAATTTAAGATACTAGGGGTAAGTTCTATATTACTGATTAATAAATTTTTATTAATCTTATGTACTATTATACCATATAGAAATGAAACAGCTTTGTAAATAAAATCCCTCTATGTAATGTAATATTGGGGATGTTCTAAAAAACATTCAGTGCACACATTCACACAAAGACTATGATATGTAGGACCTAACAAAAAACAGGAAAATGAAATATTTCTTGTGAGAGTATGGTGACTTTATTGCTTCATGTCCCTATAGTATGCAATACATCACTTTTTAGTGGGATATGAAACCACTTTTGAAAAGTATTTTCCTTCTGTTGATCTTTCTTCCTATAGAGGTCTCCTAAAAGTTAAGTTTTTCAAATGGAAAATGGAAGGCAGTTTTACTGGTCATTATTGCAAATAATATCAGATGCCTCAAGAGGACAAGAAGTTATAGAGGAAGAGATTTTCATGAATAGTGTAATTTTTAAGCAGTGAAGATTCAAATCAATTTACATTTATTTATTATCTAATATTATTCTATAGTACTAAAGTTTCAACCTAGGTACTTGTACTTGCTAGTTCTGTATACAAAAATTATATGTAGGCAGTTTCTGATATTCTAATGTAATCATTAATTCATGATAACTTGCTCTTCATTTTTCTCATTACCTATGGTTATGAGAGGGAGACTGAACCAGACACCCCAAGTCTGCCTTAGGACTCCAGCAGCACAGGAGCACATTATGCGGAAAATCGCAAGGGGTAAAGAAGGAAGATCTTACTGGGTTTGTTCAACCATGGAAAATGTCAGTACTCTGTATTCACAATGATTATTATTCACGATGATTATTTCGAAACATTTGAAACTGCACAAAATGACACTATGTGTTGAAAAGCAGTAATAGTTTGATTTGCTCAAAGCTTTTTAAAATCTCCCTTTTATATAAGAACTAAATACATAAATTTTGTGTGCATTATGCCATAAAGTTTAGACTCTAATAACACATGGAAACATTTGCCTCAAATGTTTATGCTTTTCTGAATTAATTGAAAGCAATAAACTTCCATCCTTCAGTATTTTGCAATATGCATTCAAAAGTAATAGTACCAGTGCAGTTTTCCACAGAAATGATTACACGTAAATTTAATAAGTATGTGGAATTATTATTTGGAGACTTTTGCCTGTTTATTTTGTGGGATTTCTGCTGTTAACTCTCTTATAAATCAGAGAATAAAAAAAATAGAATGTCAGGAGAGCTCTGATTATTTCCTCTCAAACAAATAAGAGAATTTATTTTCATTTTATAAATTAAGTTGGGAATTCTTGTTTCTCTAGTATGTTAGCTTAGGGTTTCTACTTTCTTCCACTAAAACATTTTTTTTGTGTATACAGCTTAATTAAGGAAAACCATAACAGTTGTTTGGTTTTTGCCAAGAGGCATGTTTCAAAAATGGGTACTTCAAAGTAACTCTCTTCCCCCTCACACCACCACCATTCACACTCCCTTTCTGGCAAGAGAATGCTTTATTAAACCAACTCTACTTCACAATTATGTGTTTTGTTTTTCCACCCTGAAAAACAAAAACAAACAAACAAAAAACTGTGCTAAGGACCAAAAAACATTCTGGAGGAAGATACTTGATTTCACTGACAAATAGTCTTATGTTTAGCAATTGAATGAGAAATTGGGTATCAATACATTGAGTCAACTTACTGAAGTATCATGAAAAGACAGGAAAAAAGGAAGGAAGGAGGAAAAGTGGAAGAAGAGGAAAAGAGAGGGAAGGGGAGAGGAGAGAAAATCAAAGAGTGAAAGTCAGAAGAAGGGAAGGAGAAAGAGAAAGAGAAAATCTTTTCCTCAAAATAGTCCACTGGCTGTGGCACAATTGTAGTAGCTCTATTGAGTTCCAAAGCCTATATATCTGATTGATCTGCTCTGGAGTTTCCCTGTTAAGTTCAACACTTCTTGGCCTTGTAAGAATTCCTGGTAAGTTCAGCTTCAAAAACCTCCTTGAGCCCCTTCTGCTCATTTCTTCCATAGCTTCCTGTTTAGGCCTGTTTATTAAATGCCCCTTTCCAAGGAACCATTAAGTGTTGGAACTTTTTCAAGATTCCTAATGATTAATTCGATCTTCAAATGCTTGGAAAGAATCAGTATTGGTCTTTTCCTCATTTTCACACTTGAAAATCTGTCAGCCAGTTAACACATTCCCATTCCTATAACTACATTGAGCTTTCTGTGAGAAAATTTCTACCAAATGAACATAAATTTAAAATGTATAACATTTTCGAAGTGATGCAGAAATATAGTCACCTCAAAAAGTCCTCTTAATAATTTAGATTGTCTTCTCTACCCCTTTTATTTTTTATTGCCTAGACATAATTCAGATGAGAAAATTGCTAAAAAAAATTGTAAATTGCTAAACATTTTTCTGAGTTTATATTTAATTACTTGTACATAACTAATGGTCACTTGACCACATTTACCCCTCTTAAATGGCTTTTTAAACTGCTTTATAGTTTTACCTTTACCTCTAATGTTTGACTTAGCATTAATTTCCTATAACTTGGTTCCAAATACAGATTAGGATTTGAAAATACAATAATTTGATAATGTCTATACAACATATTTTTAGATTAAGTAGTCTCTTTGGGGAAAATATCAGCTGAATGATAAGGATTAAACTTCCATGTTATCATTCAATGTTTCCATATTATTTTAACTCATCTTCTTATTCTGGAGCTTGAGTCCATTTGCAGACTATTGATATGAACTTTATATCAAAAAGCTAAATGCCCCCAGAATCAATGATATAATTAATTTATGAGCAATGGAACTAGGAAATTCTTCACAAACAAAGTTTAAGTGTCCAAGGAACACATAAGGAAATGTTCAACATCCCTGTTTCTAAAGGAAATGAAAATCAAAACATTAAGATCCTATCTCACTCCATTCAGAATGGCTGTCATCAAAAATAACAAATATTGGTCTGCTATGGGAGAAAGTAAGCCTTATATACTACTGAGATAATGGACGTTCCTCAACAAAAATCAGAATAGGACTACCTAAAGATGCATCGATACCACTATTAGACATTTAGTCAAAGGAATAAAGGACAAGACATAATATAAACATCTGAGCATCTATGTTCACCACAGTATTACTAACAATAGACAAGCTGTAGAAATAACACAGATGTTCTAAGACTATTGAATTGAATAGATTGAACAAACGTGGTATGTATTACAAATAGAGTATTATGCAGCTATAATGAAGAGTGAAATTGTGTCACTGCAAGGAAGTAGATCTGGATACCAGCATATTAGGTGAAATGTTTTATTTGGGGATACAAAAGCAAAAAGAAAATGATAATATATTTAATACATATGTATATATGTGGGTATATATCCAATTTGAGTAATGCATACACATGTACATATAATGTATACACATGTATTGCAAAGTCACTTCTTAAAATTTAAAAGGTCCTTTTGTGAGGTGTTAGTGGGAGGGAAAAAAAAGAACAGAAAGGGCTGAAGGGTAAAGGAAGGAAAATATGTTAAAAGTGTTCTTGTACAAAAATAGAACAATAGAGCTTTTTGACACTGGTCTGGAAAGAGGTAGAAGGGTCAATGAAAGAGGGGTGACTGATGGAGATGCATTGTATACTTAAGTGGACAAGTTGATACGAAATGTTTTTATATGAAAAATTCCTACTAAAAAAGAATACACGCATTATAGATACCATTCTACAGATTGATCAGTCATTATGCTAAGCTACAATCTGAAGAATAAGTTATTTCAAATATACTATAATCTAAGCATGCTTTATTTTAGCCATTTTATTATAAATGATAAATGTGTGCTAGATGTATCATCCTTCTATGCTGAGATAATATTTTATTCAGAAAGGATTTATGATAGAAATTGTTGAAGAATCTTAGGCAACCCTAACCCTCAACATTCCACTATCTGGTTCCAACCCAGCACTCCTAGGAAGAAGTTTCAGAATGGAGGAAAGATGTAGGGATAGAGATTTGGGAAGAGAAGTGAGGAAGACATTTCATGATAATAGTCCTGAAAATAAGAGGACATGAAAGTGGCCTACTCATAGTAAAATACACTTGAAAAGACACAAATGTTGGTAGAAATATAGAGTAGGTTTAAAGAGAGCAGCCTGAACAAGAAGGGACTAAAAAAGGAAATAAAGCCTTATGAAGTAAGACTAAGAACCTAAACTAAAGGTTTGAATTGAGTTGTTTCAGAAATTAGTAAGCCCCTGAAATATTTTATATTGTTTGGTTTTAGAGCAAGGGATTCTGAACTACAATAAGATATTTGCAGGTAATACTTTGAAAACCACTCCAGTGGTAATAATATATGTAATGAAAACTTTGTGCTAACACACAATATGGAAAAATGAATTTAAATATGCAATTTTGTGGGGTTAGAGGTGTGCCTCAGATAGTGAGTTTGTTCTGGGCACAGATGGAAAATAAATACATGCAATTTTGTAATAAGAGACTTCACATTCTAATTCTCCGTCTGATCATTTAGATAGCCATTTACACATATGTAAGTTCTGGTATAGGAAACTTGGAAGTATAAAAACTCTGCTAATAATAATTGCTAATTTACAATACCTTATGATCAGTAAAATGCATTTTATCATTTAATGATTTAAACCCTTGTAGAATAGAACAATGCAACTTTGTCTTAGAGTACATAGAAAATCCTTAACTTTTTAAGAGAAAGAAGTTATCCTTTAATCAGACACTCCATTTCTTTTTCTAAGATTTTCTGACAGAGCTAGTTTTATAGAGTAGGAATGTATAGTGATAGCATCAGGAATTCTGGCTTATAAAACAGAGACAGGAAATTGTGTTCATTTTGGTTCTCTCATGAGAAAAGGATATTTACAGTTTAAATGACTCTGTAAGTAATAATTCCCCTATCTTCAGACTTTTGGTCCTTTATATAGTGTAATTTCTGAAAGAAATTGAAAGGCTGCAGGTGATGAGAAATAGCAAAGAAAACTGCCTTTCATGGCAATGATAATTTCCCTGCTGTAGGCAAAATGAGACTTTGTCATTTTTTCCCTTTTTAGTCAAATGTTTCCATGTTTCATTACACTTAAAATGCAGCTGCAAAGTGTACATGACTTCAGAGCTGTTAAGTATACATAAAAAAATAAAGCAACTAAAGCTATCCCAAATGAAATTCCTAGGCAACTTTCTCACATTCTTGTCAGACTCAAAGCAAAAAATGTATATAATAAGCAAAAGATTATACGAACATATGGTTGCATCCTCTCAAGCTTTAATTTAAACATTTGTATTCATACATATGTAGTACACATGCATGCATCTGTGCATACCTCTGTGTACATTTGTGTTTGTGCTATTGTGTGCAAGAAGATTGAATAAAAAATACAATGATAAAAAGTGAAGAAAACTTTCAGGACATTTAATAGCTATTACAATGCACTAGTATTCTTATTTGTATTTTGGGGGGGAAGGGTAAGTAGTAGGCTTTGAATTCAGGATCTTGTGCTCTTGTTCAATGCACAGATTTTATTACTATTAATATTTAATATTACATTATATATTATTACCATATTAACATATTAATATAATATATTAAAACCCAGTTCTTAAAACTTGCTCAAATGTTACTAAGAATTCTCATAGTTCTCTGTCACCATATGCCATTTTACCAATAATTTTTCTTCTTTTTTTTTTGTCTGGGTGCTATCACTAAGCCTCTGTGTGGAAGTCTATACTCTATCACTTCAGCCATATCACCACTTCAGACTTCTGGAGTGGTTTATTATAGATAAGGAAACTTTTCTGCCCAGGCCTGCTTTAAACCATCATCTTCAGATCTCAGCCTACTGAGTTGCTAGGATTACACGTGTGAGCCATAGGCGCCTAATTCTGAAAATGATACTTTAGTGGTATAGAAACTAAAAGTTGTCTATTAAAACTAAAAGTTGTCAATAGAAATTGCAAGTTTCTATTGGCTGAACATGCAAGTGAATTTGTCATACAAAATAATGGGCTATTATCTTGTTTCTATGCCCACAAAAATTGGAACTTCTTTTTCTGAAGCACAACTGGGTTCAAAACAACCAAATTTAATGCTACAAGACTACGTGTTAGGGTGAAGCTAACAATGTAAATAAAGGAAATTATTGTTCAGTTAAATTATAATTATAATTCAAGAAGGGAAATGCAAGTATCAGAATTTGGTGATTTAAAGCACTAATTTTTAAAAGATTCTGAGTTTTAAAACAAGTTTCATAATCCAGCATTCATGTTATAAGCAGTGGCCCCATGTTGGAGTGAGATGAGGGAAATTTTGGACCTAAAAATATAAGACATATGATCTTGATTGCCTTTTTTCAGCTACGTTAAGAGTTCAGTGTAAAGACAAGCGTTCCAAAAGCCAGCTTGCAAACTAGGATTTTATGGGAAACCCTAATAAAACAGCAGCAGATGTTTCTATGCTATTAATTTGTTTGGGACATTTTTGGCTGGCTCATTCCAAATCAACTGCTATTCCTTGTCCAACAACTGCAAAGTTTGTTTCTGTATTTTTCATGTGGAGAGAGACAGAAAGGAAGCTTTCCTTTAAAGGGGATATTATACCAGTTTTCTGTATTGATAAGAAAGAGAAGGCTGCATTTCTGTATTTGCCCCTTTAATCCAAGTAGAAACTAATAAAAAGGAGTTTTTCCATAGGCTCTATGGT
The DNA here is from genome assembly GCF_031878675.1 of Megascapheus bottae. NCBI lineage: Eukaryota > Metazoa > Chordata > Mammalia > Rodentia > Geomyidae > Megascapheus > Megascapheus bottae. Next base: position 84,377,702 of record NC_143509.1, on the reverse strand, counting down.
TTCCCTCATTTGCCATAATCAGTAGAGACCTTAGGCTCTCCTTGCTGAGATTTACAGTAGAGCAAAACCTAGATGCATAAGGTCATATGGTATGACACTAAATGAAAGGACCTCCAGCATATAGAAACAAAAGCCATATAATGAGTGATTGTTGTCCTTAATGTACTATGTTATCTCTCATCTCTTTTGCTGTCCCTTGGTTATCTCATATTGTTACAGTACTTGTTATCTGATATATTGTGTATGTGCTTGTTTGGTTATTTGAAATAGGATAGGGAAGGTGGGAAACAAGATGAGGGTGGGGGTTGGAGTGGGAAATGGGGATCAAGGCATGAGAACGGGTATCAATGTTTGTGAAGTAATGCACCTTCTATCTGGTGCATATAATGTAACCCTTCTATTAATTACAATAAAAATATATAAAAATTGAGTTTTTCACTATTGGAGGAAAAGTCACCACACAAAACTGTGGAAACAAAAGTGAAGAAAGGCTGTGCTAATATAGGTAAAGATACATTGAGAAATAACACTGGTTTTATTTTACAAATTACTTTTTTAATTAATATGGTTAAGTTTTAACTTCCTTTCAGTGGAATAGATTATTGATGGATTTGTTCTAGTGCTTATATAAAAAAGCTATCACCCTTTACCATTTCCATATTAGAGTCAATCTCATTCTATCCCTCCTCTCTCTACCCTTATCATCAATTCTTGATGCCCCAGATATTTTTTTCTAACCTAAGTACTTTATTTTTTAACTCAATTTTATTGCCAGGCTGATGTACAGAGGGATTACAGTTACATATGTAAAGTAGTGAGCATGTTTCTGTTTGAACATTGTTACCCTTTCCACATTTTTCTCCTGCTTTCCCTCCCACATAACCCCTGACCCCGACAAGCTGTAAAGGGCATTTCCCACATATTGTCTTGTATCCAAATATCTTAAGAGATCAACGTCGACATATACATATCTCTTATTCAAATTTATTGAAGTTATGAGTGTGTGTCACCTTCAGCAAGAAAGCAAGCACATTATTTTGTTTGTGTGTTTGCTTGTGTTTGTGCCAGTAGTGACAAACTCTGGGTTTCACAACCTTGCTTAGGATTTTCCACCATGGCTGGTGCTTTCCTACTTGAGCCATTCCTCCACTTTTGGCTTTGTCTTGCTTAAATGGAGATAATAGTCTCTCGGGTTTATTTCTCTGGGCTAATATCAAAATGCAATTCTCAGATCTCAGCTTCCTGATTAGGTAGGATTACAGGTACGAAACACTAGCGTCTTCTCCAAAAGAAGGCAAAATCAAGACCAAAGAAAAGAGCCAGCTGATTTCCTTCCAGCAAGGTCAAGTGCATGCTCCTAACTAGTTTTCTTCTGTAACTGGTCAGTTTGCTTTAACATGAATTTTTCCACTGAATATTCATTTTTAAGGATCATTTCAAGGCCATACAGCTTATAAATGTCTTTTAAGATTGCACAAAAGTCTTTAATGGGATTCAAATGGAAGCCTTAAAGCCTATTACTCTATGAAATTACTCAGGCTGTTGGCTACAGTACCAAAACAATTTGGATTTCAGTGTTGGTTCTCAAACAAATGTAATAAAGTATCATTAACAAATTCAACTGAAGCTGGTTCATGTTCAAAAAGACTGTGCATTCTAGTGTAATTAGAGACAAGAAGTCTTAAAGCCCTAATGGAATTTTCCATAATTCTCACTTTAATTGGAAAACGTTTACTACTTGGAAGTATTTCTAGTTATGAGAGGGAGCTAACGAAGCACAGTACCTCATGAGACTTTCTCTATATGCATCCAATCTAATCTTTTCACACTGTAGCTGCTCTTCTAGGTCTGGAAATGTAGCTAAAGTCCACAATACCTCCCAACTAGTCTCAAAATAAAATCTACATTTTATCTTGATGCATAGCACTACGATCTAGGATCTTTCCTTGTTCGACTGGACTAATTTCATTCTTCTAAATTAGTCAAAATGTCTCTATTTGTGTCATTTAGAGGCTACTGTATTACACCCCCGTCTTCAGTAATGAACTCCTTTTCCTTCGATCTTTCTCAAATTAGAAATTTTATCAGCTAAAAATTGTCAACCTCCTTTCCCCCCCCCCAACTTTTGTCTCCCCACCATTGCCATTGCAATATAAGTAAATAAGGAGAATTCCATTTTCCATGGGACAAAAGACCTTACCTGGGCGATAGAATAACATACTGAATTGGTGAATATCACCAAAATTCCTGTGAATTTTAGGAATCTTTTGACAAAATTGTTGTAATCAAACACACCAGACTAGCTTTGCAAACATGAGCAGGTTTTGTTTTGTACAGGTCAAACATCAAAATGAAACTTCTAGATAGAAATCAATTTCTAGACCCAACATAATCACTCATACTAGCTACTCGGTAGTAACTCCTCCATACTAAACAGACTACAGAGCTAGGATGAGCTACACTGTAGGTGAAAATTTGGTAGATCATGTTTTGAGGCAAGGTGGGGGGAAAATTTCACAAGACCAACTTCCCAGGCAATTGAAAGCTGCTGTGCACAGTGTTACCCAACTGTCACCCCAGCTATGTGGAAAGCAAAACTAGAAGATCCACTATCAGTCTTGTTTGTACATGAACCTAGATGCTATACCAAAAATAGTGAAAGGGGGTTGGGAATGTTATTCAAGTGGTAGAAACTGGCCAACTGGTAGCCTCAAGTCCAAACCCTAGTATTTTGCACCAAAATATGGTTTTTCAGACTTAACTTGTTTCAAACTAAGTCTCATCTCAAACTCTGTTTAACCTCCTACCAAAACAAGTTTATGTCACATTCTTCTTTGACTCAATAACTCCATTTCTCCAATACAGAGTAAAAGCAAATGATTTCAACAAGACTGCCTGGATCTAATTTCATCTCACTGACTTTCTGACTTAATCATTTCCTTCTAATTCACATCTCAGCCATCTAGCCATGCTCCTGGTGAGAGCCTCCAAATTCCTACAGCACATTTCGCTTGTATCCTCTGTCTGGGCTGTGAGCATTTATCCACAAGGATCTCATGTCAACTCCTTTAGGCATTCACTCAAATATCACCCACTCACTATGGCTTACCTTGATTACTTGATTGAAAAGTGTAACTATGACAAGTTTTAGCCTCAGTTCCTGTTCAATTTTTTCATCTATCATCTAACAATTTCATTTTACTTATTTGTATTATTTACTACTTGCACCTCTTTCTATATCATACATGCCACGGAAACAGAAGTTTAAATCAGAATATTTTTGTTCTTATTCAGTTACATCAGTCTCTGTAATTGTGATTAGGCAATACTCATATATCAATTCTTTTTTTTTTGACTACATTTTTTATTGTAATTAGTAAAAGGGTTACATGATATTTGCCAGATAGAAGGTGCATTAATTCACATACATTGATACCCTTTCACATGTCTTGGTACCCATTTCCCTCCCCCCCACCCCCCACCTGTCTTGGTTTTCCCCTCCTTCCCTATCAAATATCCAAATACAAATAAATTCAATGTATCAGATAACAAAGTGAGATACTGCAACAATATGAGATAACCAAGGGACAGCAAAGGAGATGAGAGACAACATAGTACATTAAGGACAACAATCATTCATTATATGGCTTTTGTTTCAATATCCTGGAGGTCCTTTCAATTAGCTTCACATTATATGGCCTTATGTATCAAGATTTTGCTCTATTACAGATCTCTGCTAGTAGAGCCCAAGGTTTCTACTGATTATGATGAGTGAGGGAAACCATTGAGCCTAAGTTCCCTTCAGTCTGGCTTACTTCACTTAATATGATTTTTTCTAAGTCTTTCCATTTCCTAACAAATGGGGCGATGTCATTCTTTCTGACAGCAGCATAGAATTCCATTGTGTACAAATACCACAACTTGTTGATCCACTCATCACCTGAGGGACATCTAGGTTGGTTCCATATCTTTGCTATGGTGAATAGTGCTGCAATGAACATTGTTGTGCTAGTGGATTTAGTTATGTCCTTGTTTCTGGATGGTTGGGTAAATGCCAGGTAGTGGAATTGCTGGGTCATAGGGGAGTTCTATGTTTAGCCTTTTGAGGCACTGCCACACTGCTTTCCATAGTGGTTGAACGAGTTTGCACTCCTACAACAGTGTAATAGTGATCCCTCCTGGCCACATCCCCTCCAGCATCTGTTGTTATTCGTTTTCCTGATCCTGGCCATTCTAACTGGAGTGAGGTGGAATCTTAGAGTTGTTTTGATTTGCATTTCTTTTATGACCAGAGATGTTGAGCATTTCTTCATGTGTCTATAGGCCATTTTTGTTTCTTCTTCAGAGAAGACTCTCTTTAAGTCTTTGGCCCATTTTTTAATGGGATGGTTGTTACTTTGGAGGTTAGTTTTGGAGTAATTCAATTTTTTGAGTTGTTGATATATTTTAGATATGAGGCCTTTGTCCGTTGTTTTGTTGGTGAAGATTTTCTCCCACTCTGTAGGCTTCCTAATTAATTTACTAGCTATGTCCTTTGCCATACAAAAGCTCTGCAGTTTAATGCAGTCCCACTTAGCCAGCCTTTCTCTGATTTGTTGTGATTCTTGGTCCTTATTAAGAAAGTTTTGACCTGTGCCAAGGAGGCCTAGTGTATCTCCTATTCCTTCCTGTAAAGTTTTCAGTGTGTCAGCTTTTACCTCCAGGTCTTTGATCCATTTGGAGTTAATTCTAGTACAGGGTGACAAAGAAGGATCCAACTTTAGTTTTCTGCAAGTGCTTAACCAGTTCTGCCAGCACAACTTGTTGAAGAGGCTGTCTTTCTTCCATTCTATTTTTTTGGCTCCCTTGTCAAAGATTAGGTGGCCATAGGTCTGTGGTTTAATATCTGGGTCCTCAGTTCTATTCCATTGGTCTTCAGGCCTGTTCCTGTGCCAGTACCAAGCTGTTTTGAGAATTATAGCTCTGTAATAGAGTCTAAAGTTTGGAATTGAAATTCCTCCGGCACTGTTCTTTCTGCTAAGAAGTGTTTTTGCTATACAGGGTCTTTTATTATTCCATATGAAATTTTGGATGGCCTCTTCTATTTCTTTAAAGAATGACATTGGGATGTTGATGGGTATTGCATTGAATTTGTAGATAGCTCTTGGCAAGATTGTCATTTTCACAATGTTGATTCTTCCAATCCAGGAGCATGGGAGGTTTTTCCATTTCCTTAGTTCTGCTTTAATTTCCTTTTTTAGGGTCTTAAAGTTTTCATCAAAAAGGTCCTTTACATTCTTAGTTAAGCTAATTCCTAGGTACTTTATTTTCTTTGAGGCTATTGTGAAAGGAGTTTCTTTCCTGATTATTGCCTCGTTCCTCTCACTGTTGGCATAAAGGAAGGCAGTTGATTTTTGAGGGTTGATTTTATAGCCTGCTACTCTTCCAAAGTTTTGAATCAGCTCAAGGAGCTTGGGAGTAGAGTCTATAGGATTCTTTAAATACAGAATCATGTCATCTGCAAAGAGGGATAGTTTTATTTCCTCTTTCCCTACTTGGATCCCCTTTATGCTTGCTTCTTGCCTTATTGCACTGGCTAGCAATTCTGGTACTATGTTAAAGAGTAGTGGAGAGAGTGGGCATCCTTGTCTCGTTCCTGATTTTAGAGGGAATGGCTTTAGATTTTCACCATTAAGTGTAATACTTGCAGTGGGTTTCTCATACACAGCCTTTATTACATTGAGGAATGTTCCATGGATTCGTAGTTTCTCCACAGCTTTTAACATAAAGGAGTGTTGGATCTTGTCAAATGCCTTTTCTGCGTCTATTGAGACAATCATGTGATTTTTGTCCTTGCTCCTGTTGATGTGTTGAATTATATTAATTGATTTGCGTATGTTGAACCAGCTTTGCCTCCCCATGATGAATCCAGTTTGATCATAGTGTATAATTTTTTTGATGAGTTATTGTAGACGGTTGGCCAGTATTTTGTTGAGAAGTTTTGCATCGATGTTCATCAAAGATATAGGTCTATCATATATCAATTCTTATATAATAAATTCAATTGTTTTGAAATCTATGCTTAAATAAACTAAAATCTTGAAATGA